>NC_141140.1:16031298-16331298 GCF_053477565.2 Lygodium microphyllum | reverse complement strand
TTTTATGCTAAAGTTCCATCTGTGAATGAACTTTACCACAGCCAACCAAGTAATGCTTTACAATGCAAATAGTACAAGGTCCCCTTTTTTTTGCCTTTAACATTCAGCATAGAGCCCTTGTGGACCTTCCAAGATCCACCACCAAAGGTAGTAAAATATCCTCTTGTATCAAGTTATCCAACTGACAATAGACTTTTCTTTATAGCAGGTACATATCTGACATCCTGTAAAATCAGCTCTTTGCCATTTTCAAGGGCCAAGTGAATGGTACCTACACTCTCTATCTCACATGCATAATTGTTGCCCAAGTAAACCTTCCCTGGGCAACCTGCAATGTATTCAAAAAATAACTCCAAAGAGAGAGTAACATGAAAAGAGACACCGATGTCCACTATCCATGATTGGGACAACCCATCATGAGTTGAAAGTAAGGCATACTCCAAAGAGGGACTAGCATGAAAAGAGGCACCGATGTCCACTATCCATAATTGGGACAAGCCATCATGAATTGAAAGTAAGGCATCCATCACCTTATTTTTGCTAATGTGCATATCATCTGCTACTGCCATAACATCTACATCATTGCATAAGGCTATAATAAGTATCTCTCCAATATCAGAGAGCTCTTTAATGACCACACTAGATGTAACATTTGCCGTTGCAACTTCTTTTGTGTGAGAGTGCGCAACGAAAGAAGAACACGAACACAGAGGGAGAGAGAGAGAAAGCAGAAAATGAAGGAAGAAAATCTGCACTGACTGTAATGAATGCTGAATACACTGAAATGGACTGATCAGTCCCTGCACACAGCCCGAAGCATCAGTGAGGACACCAGATCAGGCTCATGATGACGGCAGTATCGAAGACGGAGGAAGATGACGGAGTCGGAGTGTGCACCTACCAAAGAAGGAGGGAAGATGATATTACAACTGACTGCCAAGTGGAAATGGCTATAAATAGCCAAAAAACCCAAAAATTGGCCGACCTAAAATTTGAGGCCATAACTATGTCCGACCAGCATTTAATGCTAGTAAAAATGGCAAGAATGCTGAGAAAAATCCCGGAAAGGGTGGACAATGTTCAACATGTAAGGCAAGCTAAAGAATGCAAAAACTGCCCCGGGAAATGCACATAAAATCCCGACTGGAGGAGAAAATGCACTGAAATGCAATAAACTGAGTGCTCTAGAATGAGGTACCTCCTCCGTCAAAACAAGTGATAGACAAGTCAGAGCTCCTAAAGTCCTCGTCTGACTCAGACTGAGGCTCACAAGCAAGAGATGACAAGACATGACAAACATGACGGCTAACACCCCCTCTCAGATCCAGGATGTGGCGGAAGGCCAAGGGAGAAATGGATCCTGGGGTGGCAAGAGGAATGCCAAGGTCGATGAAGTCCGTCGATGAAGATTGCCGATGAAGCCCCCTCTAAAACAGTAGGGGCCATGAAATCCACAGCTGCATCACCGAGATCATCCCCCTCTGAAAGGGATGGGGGATACGAGGGAACCACCGGAGAAGAGGGTGAGGGATGGGAAGGAATCTGTGGAAAAGAGGGTGCACAAGTGGAAACGGGTGTAGCAATAGACAACTGCCTCAGAGGTCCCTCCATAAGAGAAGGGGAATGGAGCCTATAAAGCCCGCTCTCCTGCCAACCTGTCGCAATAACATGTCAGAGTGCAGCAGTGCGGAAGCGTAGGACTGAGAGAGAGAGAACGCAGAGAGAGAGAAGAGAGAGAAAGAGACAATGGAAGATGAAGATCTGCTGTATAAAGTGTGATGTATACAAAGATATGCAGATATGTACATGGGCGCAGTGCGCTGGACTGCGTGTCTCCACCTCGATGATGCAACCTGCTGTTCACCTCAAAGTCCACTGCAGTCAGCACTGTCTCCTGTCAGAAATCTGCGAACAGAGACGGAATCTGCGCAAGCCACCAGTCTGTAATCTGCAAGCAGAAAAGTGTATGTAGACTGCAGAAATCTCGGCTATAAATAGCCAGAAAACAGGCGCCAGAAATAGGCCTGTCGGACTGACAGGAACAGGTCGACTGCCACGTGGCAGTCCGACTGTGCAGTCTGACTGCACCTGGACAGAATCTGTCCGACTGCACCTGGACAAGATCTGACTGCTAACACCCCCTCTCAGAGCCTGGGCAGGGCAGAAGCCTGAGGGATCTGGAATGTCTCCGAAGTAGAGCCTGGGGAAGTGCCTTCGTAAACAAATCTGCAAGATTGTGCTCCGTCTTGCAGTACTCCACAGTGATGGTCTCATCCAGAAGCTTCTCTCTAATGAAGTGGTACTAGATCTCTATGTGCTTCATCCGGGCATGAAAAACAGGATTCCGTGCCAAGGCAATGCAACTCTCATTGTCGCATTGCAGCAAAGTAGGACGAGTCTGGGGGCAGCCAAGCTCCTCCAACAATCTCCGAAGCCACACAGCCTCACATGTGGTGGAAGACGCGGCCCGATACTCCGCCTCAGTAGACGAAAGGGCTACCGTGGGCTGCTTCTTGCTACTCCATGAGATAACACCTACACCCAAGGTAAAACAGTAACCTGTAGTAGACCGCCTATGGTCCACATCACCGGCCCAATCCGAGTCACTCCAACCTGCAAGTACAAGATCTGAACCATCTATGCCTACTGGATAATGAATCCCTAAATCAGACGTCCCCCTCAAATACCGAAGTATCCGCTGAGCAGCCTGCCAATGCACCGTCTGAGATTCACTCATGAACCCTGCCAAGAGCCCAACAGCAAAACAAAGATCAACACAAGTGTTGAGGAGCCAAATCAATAATCCAATCAACTGACGATAGCGGAAAGCATCCGCCATGGGAGAAGCTGAATGGGAAGTGGCCTTCCAGTTCGGATCCATAGGAGTAGAAAGGGGCCGACAATCCTCCATCGCAAAAGAAACCAAGAGCTCCTGCACATATCTCTGCTGAGAGATGAAGATCCCCCTCTGAGACTGATAAATCTCATGGCCCAAAAAGAAATGGAGTAGACCCAAGTCCGTCATCTCGAACGTCCGATGTAAAGCTACCTTCGTCTCTTGGACCTTCTGTGCATGATCACCTGTGACAATCAAATCATCAACATACAACACAAAAAGCACACAACCATCCGCAGAAGTGTGAACATAAAGCTGCGGATCGGCCTTAGAACGCCGATATCCCAACTGTGACTGAAGGAACGAATCAATCTTCTCGTTCCATGTACGCAGAGCCTGCTTGAGGCCATACAAGGCCTTCTTCAACCGGTAGACTTTCCCATCTGAAGATCCAAAGCCAGGAGGCTGCTCGACATAGATCTCCTTCTTCAAATCACCATTGAGGAAGGCCGACTTCACATCCAACTGGTAGAAGGCTATCGCCGATGACCAACCAAGGCAAGAACAGCTCGAATAGTCGCCATACGAGTAGTGGGGGCAAAAGTATCATGACAATCAATCCCTGGGCGCTGTGCAAAACCTTTAGCAACAAGGCGAGCCTTGTGCTTGTCCAAAGAACCATCGCTAAGGTACTTGGTCTTGAAGACCCATTTCACGCCAATCACCTTCTTATTCGGGGGGCGTGGCACGAGTGACCAAGTGCCATTCCTCTCAATAGCCTCCAACTCGACTTCCATAGCTTTCTTCCATGGTGCGGACTGTAAAGCCTCCTTCACGGAGGTGGGCTCTCGATCCTGCATAACACGGGTTATCAAACAATAGTTAGAGCAAACAAGCTCCATAGAATGTGCCTGGTGCCTCCGTGACCGCCACGGACCATCCTGCAATCCCCACTCCTCAAGAACCCCCTCGATCCCTGAATCACGGAGTGTGTCACGGGCCCAATGAGGAGGAGACCGGATCTCCCCTCGTCTCTCTCCATCAGCTGAAGACCCTGGTATATCCACCGGTGGTAACTCCTCGGGGGGGACCGGTGGAACAGTAGACTCTGTGTCAGAAACAGAATCTGAATCATAAGGCGCGGGCTCCATAGGAACTGTAGCAGGAGCCCAACTCTCCCCTGGATCTCCAAGAACGGGATGCTCCTCACCCGTTGGTATGGCCGGAACCTCCACAAACCGCACATCTCGACTGGTGTACACATCCTGCTTGACGGGATCATACAAACGATAGCCTTGGGACTGGGAGCTGTAGCCAACAAATACCTGTCTTCGGAAAACTGCTTCAAATTTATCACAATGAGCCTTGGAAACGTGAACATAGGCATCACACCCAAAGACCCTAAAATAAGAAACATCGGGCTTCGTCCCAAAGTAAACCTCAAAAGGTGTCATCCCATCAACGGCCGAAGTGGGGAATCAGTTAAGGATGTGGACTGCAGTAGCCACAGCCTTGGCCCACAAAAACTGAGGTGTCTGTCGGTGCTCCATCATGGTGCGCGCCATCTCGATCACACTGCGGTTCTTCTATTCAAGAATGCCATTTTCTTGAGGAGTGTTGGTATTAGCAAACTCCTGGTGAATACCTTTATCTGCACAAAAACGAGTAAACTCATTAGAGACAAATTCACCACCCTTGTCGGATCGCAAGGTCTTCAATCGCCGGTCCGATCGGTTCTCCTCAAAGAGAAGCCAATCCTTGAAGTGGGAGAAAGCTTCTGACTTTAATGCCAAGAAATAGGCCCATGTCATCCTGCTGTAGTCATCTACGATCAACATGAAGTACGAGCTCCCTCTCAAGGACTCGTTCCTCATAGGGCCACATAGATCCGTAGATACAAGCTCCATCGGTGAAGTAGACCGCCGCGAAGCTTTGTGGGGAATGGCATCCCTATGCTGCTTCCCACGAATGCAGGAGACACATGGCTGCTGGCTCACCACTATATCCGGCAACCCTCGAACAAGCTGTCCACGTGACGCCCTCCGAAGATAATCATAGTTGAGGTGACCAAACCGAGCATGCCATAACTCTGATTGTGTCTGAGAGGTAAGAAGAAGAGTAGAGAGGGCGGTGGAAGACTTCAATTTATAGATGCCGTTCTCCTTATATCCGGATGATAGAACCTTCCTTGACCCACGATCAAGGACTCGCACCGAATCACTGTCAAACTCCACCAAAAGTCCAAGGGAGCAAATCTTATGAACTGACAGTAGATGATACCCTAAACCTTGGACATACAAAACCTCTGAGATATGGGTACCACCACGTCCATTTGGAATAAGCTGCATCTCACCCCGTCCTGCAATAGACACTGAAGAGCTATCTCCAATGAGAATCTGCCCATGCGAGGGTCGCAACTGGGCAACACCATCTGATGAAGGAGTCATGTGCCGGAAGGCACCACTGTCAACGATCCACTCTCGAGCCTGGGGAGCCGTCATCGCAGCATCAGAAGCATTTAGTGTAGCGTCCTTAATGACAGCTAGATGAAGAAATGCAGCTGATGAGGGTGCAGCCACCGCTCTAGAATCCTTCGTGTCCTTCTTGTTGGTGTCCTTCTTGTCTTTATCAGGGCAATCCTTCTTCCAATGACCAGTCTTTCCACAAATATGGCATGTGGATTCTTTGTCTTTGTCCTTGTTCTTCTTTGACTTGTTATCCCCCTTCTTCTTCTTTTGGTCCTTCCCCTTCTTCTAAGAGGCTTCACCTGTCAGTGCCTCCGACTTGGAAGCATTCTGTCCCTTCAGTTGTTCCTCTTGGTCCAAGACCATAGGAACCAACTCTTCCCACCGAAGAGTGGACTCTCGCCCCGAAGCAATAAGGATGGAGTAGAAAGCACCGAATCGTGGCGGCAACTGGGACAAGAGTGTGATCGCTATGTCTTCAGAGGAAATCGGCTTCCCCACATTCTGAACCTGCATCTGAAGCTGTCTAAGCTTGTTGATGTGCTCCCGCAACGAAGAAGACTTGTTCACGGACAAGGTCTGCATCTGAACCTCCAAAGAAACCCACTTCATAAGGGTCATCCGGTTATACATCTAATCAAGCTCCAGCCATATCTCCCGAGCCACCGTCAAGTGCTCGATGTGAGCTATCACGGTTGTAGTACAAGACAGAAAAAGAAAGGAACGAATCCTGGCATTCAGTTTGTCCCAGTGAGACTGTGCCCTCGCCAACTCCGCACGAGCATCGGAAGAGAGTTTGGACTCATCTCTCACCAAGGGCCGGTCGATTTCCTCCTGTACAAGCTCCGCCAAATCATAGGACTCAAGGATGGCCAACATCATGACGCGCCAGATGCGGTAGTTGTCGCCATCAAGCTTCTGATTTGCGGAAAGAGCCGGTAAGACAGGCACCTTCCGGTCCATAATCGTCTGGAACTCCAAGTCAATCTCGGTAGACATCTTCACCTATAATGCCTTCACAAACGCAAAAGCAACCCCCTCTGACTGTGATAACTTAGCCTGCTAGGGTTCTTCCGCGTCCTAAAATTTCTTCACCCGCCGCAGGCGATGAAAAAGCAAAACCTGCACTTGAAAGCTGAAAACTCAAACTTCCTCCTCGTCAAACAGCAGTAAACAGCAGCAAATCCACCACCTGGACTCCTTTCCTGCGCACCCACGCTCGCTTCAGCCTTGTTCCGAGGCGCAACCCTCTTGCTTGCCCTCAAACGCTGAAAACGCAGCCTTGTGTTGCGATAGAAACTCCTCTTCAGGTTGGTTCTGCACTCAGTCAGCCCTTTAACACTGCTCTAATACCATGTCAGAGTGCACTGGTGCGGAAGCGTAGGACTAAAGAGAGAGAACGCAGAGAGAGAGAAGAGAGAGAAAGAGACAGTGGAAGATGAAGATCTGCTGTATAAAGTGTGCTGTATACAAAGATATGCAGATATGTACACGGGCGCAGTGCGCTGGACTGCGTGTCTCCACCTCGACGATGCAACCTCCTGTTCACCTCGAAGTCCGCTGCAGTCTGCGTTGTCTCCTGTCAGAAATCTGCGAACAAAGACGGAATCTGCGCGAGCCACCAGTCTGTAATCTGCGAGCAGAAAAGTGTATGTAGACTGCAGAAATATCAGCTATAAATAGCCAGAAAACATGCGCCAGAAATAGGCCTGTCGGCTGCATGCATTAAATGCAGCCGACTGACAGGAACAGGTCGGACTACCACGTGGCAGTCTGACAGTGCAGTCCGACTGCACCTGGACAGAATCCGTCCAACTGCACCTGGACAGTTTCTGACTGCTAACATAACAAACCTTGTAGAAGAATCCTCAATACAAACGGCCTGCTCGGTGAAGACAACCCGGGTACCAAGCCTAGTAAGGCCATAGACTGAGAGGAGTGGAAAGCCCAAGTCAAGAACATAAAGAGCTTGGGAAACGGAACTCGACGAGCGGTCGAGAAATAAAGGCAAAGTGCCAACACCACAAATAGGCACCGAAACAATGTCACCAACAGTGACTGAACCCTCAAAAGGGCATAGATCCTGCAACAAATCACCTCAGGGAGTCATATGACTAGAAGCTCCACTATCAACCAGCCAAGGCCTCTCAGAAGATGAGGCAACCACTGAAGAAGGCTCCTCCAAGTCAACAATACGAAGGAACACTGACTCATGGGTATCCGTTGGAGTAGAGGTAGAAAGCTGAGATGTTTTAGCTCCATCCTTCGCTCCTGGACGAAGGTGAGGGTACTTCTTCCAACATTTCTCCTTTGGATGTGTCCCCTTCCCACAGTATGGGCATTTAGGCTTCTCCAAGTGGGAGTCAGAACCTGAAGAACTCTCCTGTCTTTTAGCCTATGACTTCCCTTTCTTTTGTGTCCCCCCTCTCGAACCTGCAACAAAAGCTTTGATGGAGGTGGATCCACTGGCTACCTCTTTGGCGCGCTCGTCATGCTCCAAAACAAGTGGGGCAAGCTCCTCCCATAGAAGCTTCTCACGGGTCCTCGATGTAAGAAGGCTGGTGTAGAAGACATCAAAACGGGGAGATGGCAGCTGAGTCAAAAGAATCATGGCCATATCCTCGAAAGAGATCATCCTGTCAAGGGACGCAAGCTCATCCCTCATGTCCTCCAACCTATTGATATGATCCTTCATGGAAGAAGAATCATCAACAACGAGCATCCGTAATTTCTTCTCGAGAGTAATCCGATGGGCAAAAGTCTTCTGATAGTACAAAGAAGCAAGCTTTGTCCATACTTCCGCTGCTATCCGCAACCTGCGCACATGCACTAGGACAGAATCTTGTAAGCTCATAAAGAGGAAAGATCGAGCTCGTGAGTTGAGCCAATCCCATAAGGCCGCACGATCCATCGATGATCCAACGATGGGATCCTCCACTGGACGGGAAATAGGGTGGGTAACAAACTCCCAATGATCGAAGGTATCAAGGATACACTCCACCTTACACGACCAAAGCGAGTAGTTGGAACCATCAAGCCGATCTTCTTTGGGCAAATAAGGGAGTACGGGCACCTGTATAGAGGGTGCCATGGAAGGCATATGAAGGCTAGCAGAATGAGCCTTCTGTGAAACATGGAGAGAATGGGGAATAGAGGGATCTCAGTTAAATGGGCTAGGTGACCTCCGGTTGTCGCATGAACTAGCACGAAAGTCTCTCCGTCTCTCAGAGGAAGGAATAGAGACCTCATCCTCTAAATCAGCAAAGAACTAGTGATAAGACATCTTCGTATATATTTGCAATCACCAAACAATCTGCAACCAACAGATAGTCAAGATGGAGCCGCCTATGTCAAAAAAGACCCAGAAGATGCTGTCGCCTACAAGAGGAGAGAGAATGTTGCCGCCTGGAGAGAAAAAAGCTGCCGCCTATCCTCCAGATAATGACGCTTTCTCCTCTGTTGATGTTGACCACCTCCTGTTGGCTGCGTTTGATGCAAAGGCAAGCTGCAAACACCTAGAAAACTGTCGCCCACTCCTCCTAGTGCTGCAAAACAACAAAACGCAGGTATGGAAGACTGCATTTCAGCCTGGACAGCACCACCAAGGGCTGGAAAGGAGGGAAGAAAGGCTGCACTTGATGGTGTCCTCCTCTGCAATGGAAGCTCTCCTCTGTGCTCTCAGTTAGGCGATGATACCATGTGAGAGTGCGCAACGGAAGAAGAAACATGAACAAAGAGGGAGAGAGAGAGAAAGCAGAAAATGAAGGAAGAAAATCTGCACTGACTGTAATGAATGCTGAATACACTGAAATGGACTGATCAGTCCCTGCACGTAGCCCGAAACGTCAATGAGGGCACCAGATCAGGCTCATGATGACAGCAGCACCGAAGACGGAGGAAGATAACGGAGTCGGAGTGTGCACCTGCCAAAGGAGGAGGGAAGATGATAATACAACTAACTGCCAAGTGGAAAATGGCTATAAATAGCCAAAAAACCCAAAAATTGGCCAACTTGAAATTTGAGGCCATAAATATGTCCGACCAGCATTTAATGCTGGTAAAAATGCCAAGAATGCTGAGAAAAATCCCGGAAAGGGTAGACAATGTCCGACAGGTGAGGCAGGCCGAAGAATGCAAAAATTGCCCCGGGAAATGCACATAAAATCCCGACTAGAGGAGAAAATGCACTGAAATGCAATAAACTGAGTGCTCTAGAATGAGATACCTCCTCCGTCAAAACAAGTGATAGACAAGTCAGAGCTCCTAAAGTCCTCGTCTGACTCAGACTGAGGCTCACAGGCACAAGATGACAAGACATGACAAACATGACGGCTAACATTTTGAGAGAGAGCTGTCATCTTTCTTGCCATCCTTCCTTTTCTTTCCTTATTCTTTCTTTCTTTCTAGCTCTTTCTTGTAGTACTGACAATTAGACTTTTTATGCTCTTTGCGCCCACACTATTGGCCTTGATTTTACTCTTGCTTTTGCGTTCATTTCCTGCATTACCCCTCTTTTCTGACCTGCCTCTAAGATGATAGGCTAAACCACAGATTTCTCCATTGGACTTTCTGCTTATCTCCTCATTGAGAATAGAGCCCCTAACACCATCAAAGGTTAAAGCAGGGTTATTGCTTAGTGAAACAACCAAAGACTCCCAACTATCAAGCAAAGCCATCAACAAGAAAATAGCCTTTAATTTATCATTGAAGGACTGCAAACTAGAGCCCTACAACAACTAACTCAAAATCCCCGTGAGAGCACTTAAATGCTCCGATGTTGGCTTAGACTCATCCATCTCCATGTTCGCAAGCTTACGCATGAGATGCACTTCATTTACTAGAGCTGTATTTTCACAAGTATCCATCAACTTTTTCCATATGGCATAAGCCGTATCAAGACACTTACTATCTGTAAATACATCATCAGATACAACCATTTAATGTATACAATGGCCTTCTTGTTGAGTCTAGCCCAATCCTCATCTGTCATAGCTGCAGGCTTGATTTCCAAGAGAGCATCATCACAATCCTTGAGAAACAAAATGCTTTGCATCTTGTCCTTCAACAAATCAAAGCCAATGCCATCAAACCTCTTGATTTCAACCACGGATTTAGTGTCTGTGCTGCTAGAAGCATTAGTGGCCATTGTTCAGCAATGTGTCAAGTACCAATGCTATATTTTATGACAATAAATATTAGGCTGAATATTCAGCTAATTTCAGTCCAAAATTTCAAGAGATAAGAGCAAGATTTGATCCAAATTTATGTACAGCAATAGAAGGAATGTCTTTCAACAATATAACTGAAATTTCAACATATAATCCATGCATACACCACTGCAAGGTGACTCCCACTTCAACAATATCACCAAAAATATATTTGCAACAATCCTAGATCTCCAAATGATCACTAAGACTAATGCACACCATGAATATTCAGCAATACATCAACTCAATGGGAGCTGCCAAACATGTGTACTGCATACATATGTGCCCAAAAGCACTTCTGATAAACAAAAACACCAAAATTCTCTGCAATTTCTTCAAAATCTCACGAGTGGGAGAGAATAAACTCAAATTTCACTGCTTACAGTGTCATGAGGACATGTACTTTTGAAACCTCGTTTAACATGTCGATAAATTTTTAATCACATGATTAAGTAAATGTTGCACATGTAAGGTGCAACTGGGATTAAAGTAAATTTACGAGCCTCGGACCCGAGAAAATCATGAAATGTCAAAGGCAAAAGTTGCTATAAGTTATGCTGCACAAGTACTTGGTGGTATCTAGTGCCGGTTGTTGGCCTAGGCCATTCATTTGGCCATAAGTGTCAAATTGGTGACACTAGGGAACTGGCGTTTAATGGTACCTAACACCAATCTAATTTCAAAGATAGCACAGAGAGACTCGAGAGTGAAAGGTGCCTAGCCAATTTAATTATTGGCCAGTCACATTATTTTTTAGGGCACCGAAATAAATATTAGATTACTTTTCAGTATTTAAAGACTGAAAATTAATATTTAATTATGAATAATGCTAGAAAAACCATTTGGGAAGGTTGCCACTTGTCAAAAATGCCCATGCAAGACTGAAGAACGTCTTTAGAGGCTAGAGAGAGGCATTTTTAGTGTATTCAACTTGCAAGAGGGAGGGAGAAGATGTTGTTGGTCTGATTTGCAACCACTGGAGGACCTTCTGAGGCAGCCAAGGCCAAGAGAAGACCAATCACCAGCAAGTGACAGCATCTACAGGCTATTGAGACACGGCAACAGCAATAAATGATTGATTTTCTTCAGTTCTTTGCATCTACAAGCTGATGTGGCATGGCAGCAAAAAACTTTGAATTTTCTCTCTCTACATCTTTCTTTCTCATCTCCTAGCCATTTCACGGTCTTGCTCCGAAGATCTCAGCATTTGGACCCTTGGAGGTTGAGAAATTGTAAATTTCTCTACTGTAAACCATAATTTACAGTAGAAACTGGGGTTAAGCAACAACCTCGAGACGCATGCCAAAAATCAGAAGTTCCAAGACTTGGATTTTTCAGGGCTGAAGGTGAATTTCAACTAAATTCAGGTGCAAGACTAGCCAGCCATTGAATTTGGGGAATTTCCATCGTCTATGAAGTGGGTGAAGGCCAATCAAGTGCCTGAATCAAGGGGCAAAATAGATTGAAGACTTGCTGGTCACTTTGGAGAACAAGAGGAGTTTGGATTGTAAAGGGGATCAGGAGAATCCCATTGTAAATCAACTTTTTCTTCAATAAAGCTAAAGAAATACTGAAAGGGGTGCCAATTTTGGGGCTAATCGGATATGCATTGTCCAAGATCAGTAGGTAAATTTATATTTTCATATTTGCATTAATTGTTTGCTGCTGTAATTAAGTTATAATTAGGGATTTACCACCCATCCACGAAAATAAGGCTGGTTTCATATAGCACCAACATTGCTTCAGCAATGTTACCAATGTGCATTTCACACATCAATTTTGCCAAAATTCACAACAACAGCCCCAAAATTTCACTAACCAATCTGCCCCAATTGCATTAATGTGTTCCCGAGAGTATAAAATAGGCAAAATTTTGCAAAAGCCCCAAATTCCTCAGGTCCAAATGTGCACCAATGTCAGGCAATTCGGCTCACCTTAGGAAACCTTCACTGATACATGCAAAGCTCCAAAATTTTTAAGGCCAATATGCACAATTTCTGCAATTTCCAGGTCCGATGTCACTATTATGCATGAACAGTACCAAATCTTGGGAAAGCCCCAAATTTTCAAGCACAAATATGCACAAATATGAGGACTGTGATTACACACGCAAAACAAGGCTTAACAAGATGTGCCACATCATTTAAAACAAATTGTCATGTGTTGTCGCCTAATCGCTATCAATTGTGTGATGCTATCGTCTGCCCATGCCTGCTAGCGCGTGGTCTCCGCCAAGCTTATCACCTCACGTCTTCTATTGACTTGTCACCTCAAGCCTGGCCTGTCAACTCACGCATGTTGACCTATCGCCTCATGCCTATTGACCTATCGCCTCACGCCGGTCATGCTAACTGCCACCTGGTCTCGACAGCTGCCGATGGTCTATCGCCTACTGAAGGCATTGATACCTGATCAAGTCGAACATCTGCTACCCATCGACTAGCTGAAAGATGAAAAACCTAGTTCTTTCTTCACGCGCGCACGCTAAACTAACTCGCACTATCCTTGGAAATTGCACACACACTTGCCATGGCTCTAATACCAGATCGTTGTGATGAGTGTGCAATGAAGTGCTAGATAGAAATGGAGCAGAAACAATGTTGAGAGTGAGAGTGAGAGAATCCCAAGATGAGTATACCAGTGAGTGACGGTACAAAGAATAAAATGTGTTTATATATTAGGGTACAAATAGGGGTGTGTTCACGCCTGTATAAGTTTATATACACGGAGATCAAGGAACTTTACATTCAACAGCAAATTGGTTTGGAGGCTTACTAGTCAGTTTTGACAACAAGAGGCACTTGGATTAGCAGAAGAGATCAGAAAAATCTTAGTTGTAATCCATCCATTTGCAATGTAAGTCAAAGAAATACCGAAAGAGATGCTAGTTTCAAGGCCACTAGGGTGTCCAATGTCCAAGATTAAAGTGGTAATATTTGCATTTTCAGTTTCTGTGAATCTTATGCTTGCTGTAATTAGTGTTAAATCAGGTTATTTACCACTCTATCCGAGAAAAAAGGTTGGTTTCATGGTTCCACTGCCAGGATACCATCAATTCCCTTGACTTGGTGGGCCCAAGGTATCTAATTGAAGGTCATAAGCTTTGCTCTAGTGCTTAAATTGTATTCAGCTAAGCATTACGACAAGAAAGTCTTCAAATAGTGAGACGGGATCAAGCAAGGATAATGCCTCTCAATCTGAAAATGTTGGGAATAAAGGGCCATCGTGCCTTTTATATGTGCACGGGTGTGAACGCACCCTTAGCACATTGTACTTTCATACATATATCTATCTAAAAAACCTAAAGTGGTACACTCGTCATTGTACCTAAAAACGTGTTCACTCTCTACTCTGCTCTCTCGCACTCTCTGCCTCTCTCACTGTGTGTAAGGTCTGTCTGCCTCGATCTCTATGCCTAACCGGTCCGTACAAACTGGTATCAGAGCACTGGTAACGATGTTCATATTTCTCAAGAAATGTGAATCAGGTCTACACAAGAGAAGAAGCTTGCTTCTGCACTGTCAGTCGATAGTTTGGAAACCGAAAATCTGCACAGGCGACACGTCGTTTTTTGACCTGGCAAGCAGGCAACAGTAGGCGACAGGACTGCATGACAACTAGTTGGCTGACGGTGACCAGACCTAGTAACGTGTCCATAGGGACCGACGGCAGCACCTCAGATCGACAAGGCGACAATTGTGACTAGCGCATGACTTCAGCGGGCGACTTCATGGGCGTTGACCAACGTGGCAGCTGACGCACGACGACTAACGGGAATCAAGCTAACGACACACGTCGACAGGCGCCAAACGTCACGGGCACAACAGTTGCGTAGCTGGTGACGGGCGACAGGTGCGTGGCAGGCGAATAGGCGGCGTCAACATTAAGGCACGCGACTGACAGGTCAACGGACACGTCATCAATCTTTTTTTTTCTCTCTTCAAAATCCTTTGAAATTTTCCCCTCTAACCAAGGTGTTTCGTGTGCGCAAGCACAATATCTCAAATCTATGCAAAATTGGCCCGAAATTTTTGGGCTTTTCCCAAATTTGGGGATCTCAACACAGAATTGGACTATCTAACTCAGAAATTGTAAAGTTGGTGCACATTTGCCCGGGAATTTTGGGGTTTTTTCACATTTTAGTGAAATTTCTTCAATTTCACTGAAAGTAGTGCACGCAGGACTTGGAAAATTTAGGGATTTGTCCAATTTGATGTAAACAAGATGCAACAGTGATATCTGTCTCCGACATTGCAGGAATTTGTGACATACTGTCCCCGGCATTTGGGGCTTTTCATGTACATGCACAAATTGGGCTGAAATTAACCCAATTTCTCGACATTGAGGCACATTGGACCCCTTGCAATTTGGGGCTTTTGCGATTTGGGCAAAATTTGTGCAGCATTTCATCATTTTAAGTACATACAGGTTGAATTCCGCGCAATTTGGACATCAACACTTGGTGGAATTTGGGGTTTTGCTGAAATTGTTCTATTTTGGCAAAAATTGAACCGTCCTATACATAAAAGAGGAAATGCAGATGTGTGCTTGATGCTTTTGAGCACAAAATTTTGGGGCTTTTGACCGTTCGTGTCAAATTTTTTGCCCGTGGGTACATGTACAACAGAAATTGCAGCTGAAATTTTGGGATTTCTCATGTAATGTGATGCACATGCCCTTGGAACAGCTGTAATCAGTTGGATAATGCTGTAGCACTTAGTTTGGCGCTCCTGAAAATTTAATTACAGATCTGAAATTTGTACTTCTGCATGGTCATTTATTGCTGATTGGTACTTGTTTGCACCTTGGTCACTTGGGTGATAGTTTGGGTCTGCATTTGCTGGTTTTTTTGTCACATTTGGGCTGAAAATCATGGCTAGCAGCAACGACAACAGTAATCTGATGCACATAAAGCAGCTGGAAGGCGCACATAATTTTGTAGTTTGGCAAAAGCAATGCTACAATATCCTATTACAAAAGAAGCAAGCAAAGCCGATTAAACCTAAAGGGGCAAAGCCTACGGACATGGATCAGGATGATTGGGATGAGTTGAATGAACTTGCACGCTCAACCATAGAGCTATCAATTTCTAATGCCTTGCTCTTCAACATTGAAGGTTTGGATTCTGCATATGCTATATGGACTAGACTGGAGGAACTATATGCACAGAAGAGTGCTCCAAGCAAGGTGTATTGGCTGGAAAAGCTTATGGATTTGCGTATGAAAGAAGGTACAGCAATGTCTACTCACTTGAGTGACTTTAACTCCATTTTCAGCCAGCTGGTTGCCTTAAAGTTCATGATTGATGAGGAATTTAACACTACTTTCTTGCTTTGCACTCTACCAGAGAGTTGGGATACATTCAGGACTGCTATGAGCAATTCTAATGTGATCCTTTTGTATGCTGATGTAGAGAGTGCTCTACTTATGGAAGAGATGAATCGGCAAAACAATGCATCCAGTAAGTCTTCTAGTGCTTTGCATACTAGGGGCAAATCATAGCAAAAGGGTAAGTATGATGACAAGGGACGCAGTAAATCACGTGGCAAAGATGTTGAATGCCATCATTGTGGCAAGAAGGGTCACTTTAAACGTGACTCCTACAAATGGAAGAAAGAGAAAGGAAAAGGCAAGAAGACAGAAGATAGCAAGGAAGAGAAGAAGGACAGTTAGCCTAAGAAGAGCAGTGTAAAAATTGAAGAGGTGAATGTAGTCACTCATGACAGTGACAGTGGGAGTGATGTACTCTTTGTCTCTTCACATTTTGGTGCACATGCTTTACTTGCTGATACAGATGATGACATGCATACCTGGATTCTTGATTCAGGTGCTTCCTTTCATCTCACCCCTCATCGTGAGTGGTTTTCCGCCTATACAGGGGGTCGACATGGTGTTGTCCATCTTGGGGACAACTATGCATGTGGGATTGCACTATGCATGTGAGATTGCAGGTATTGATAGTGTGCAGTTACAGTTTCAGCATGGCTCTGTCTTTACACTTCAGCATGTACGGCATATACCTCAGCTCAAGAAGAGCTTGATTAGCACAGGGCAGCTAGATGATGATGGTTTTCATACCACCTTTGGTGATGGAAAATAGAAGATCTGCAAGGGATCTAGAGTGATTGCCAGAGGTTGCAAGAGTGATACTTTGTATCCACTTCATGTATCTAGTGTGCGTGACCATGTTGTTGCCGTGACCGAGCAGCGAAGTGTTTCTTTGTGGCAGGGCCGGTTGGGACACATGAGTCAAACAAGAATGAAAGTGCTTTCTCGTTTGGGTTACTTGCCTTGTCTTCGTTATGCTGATTTTGAGCACTGTGATCATTGTATTTATGGCAAACATGCACAGACATCTCACAAAAAGTCTCTTTCTTTGAAATCTTCTCCTCTAGAGTTAGTACATTCGGATGTATGTCAAATGCCAGGATTATCTTTAGGGGAAAAGAAATATTTTGTCACCTTTGTCGATGATGCTACATGGAAAGTATCGGTTTCCCCTATTCATAGCAAGGATAAAGAGCTTGACAAGTTTAAAAAATTCTTGGCATTGGCTGAAAATCAGACAGATAAGACACTTAAGTGTCTTTGCTCTGACAATGGTAGGGAATATATGTCCAAGGCCTTTCACGCATTTTGTGACAGCAAAGGGATAAAGAGGGAGCTCACTGCCCTTCATAATTCGCTCCAAAATGGAGTTGCAGAGCGCATGAATCGGACCATACAAGATGATGTCCGTACAATGATGTCTCATATTGTATTACCCCATGGTTTTTGGGCAAAGGTTGTTGTGACAGCCGTTCATTTGATTAATCGGTCACCAAACAGGTCTTTGGGGGGGGAGGAGTTCCCCAAGAAGCATGGTCGGGCAAGCCACCTTCATATACTCATCTGAAAGTGTTTGGCTGCGAGGCTTTTGTGCACATTCACAAAGAAAAACGCAACAAACTTGAGCCAAAGTCTTGTAAATGCATTTTCCTAAGATATGGTGACGAGGGTGAAATGGGGTATAAATTGTGGGATCCCGAGAAAAGGAAAGTAGTACGCAGCAATGACGTTATCTTCCGGGAAGATTGCATGCACAAATAGCCTGAAAAGACTGAGGAGGTCCATAGGGTTGTCTTCCAGGAAAAAATACCTTTTGGACAGCAAAATGTGCCCGCTGTACAGCAGCAAATACCTGCTGTAAATGAACTTGTGAATGCAGAAAATGATGCTTGAAATGATCAGCCAGCTATTGCCCATGAAAATGAGCCATTACATGTGCAGGAACAGCTAGGACAGCAAGCTGTTAATGCTGATTTGCAGGCTGAAATACTAGGACATCATGCTGAAAATGAAATTTTGTAGGAACAGCCAGCAAACAATGATCATCGGGTTAGGAGATCGTCTAGGGCTACTAGACAACCTCACAAGTTTGTTCCTAATGCAATTAATGTAGCCGATTATGTCATGCTGACAGGCTGTGGTGAACCGTCTTGCTTCAAGGAAGCAATGGAGAGACAAGACAACAAGAAATGGTATAAAGCCATGCTGTCAAAGATGGAATCTCTTGAAAAAAATGGCACTTGGGACTTGGTGCAGTTGCCTAAAGGGCAGAAAACCCTTCCGTGCAAATGGGTTTACAAGACGAAAGTCACTTCTGGTTCCTCACCCAAGTACAAAGCAAGATTAGTTGCAAAGGGGTACAAGCAGGAGCATGGAATTGACTTTGATGAGATTTTCTCTCCTGTAGTCAAGATGACTACATTGAGAACCATTTTGGGCTTGGTTGCAATTGAAGATATGGAACTTATACAAATGGATGTAAAGACTGCATTATTACATGGTGATTTGCATGAAGACATATATATACAGCAGCTTGAAGGGTTTGTTGAACAAGGGAAAGAAAAAATGGTATGTAAACTCAAAAGGAGTTTGTATGGGCTGAAACAAGCACCAAGAGAATGGTATCATAAGTTTGATACATTCATGCAGTCCCAAGGCTTTCATAGAAGTCAAGTGGAGCACTGCTTGTACACCAAGAAGGCAGCAGATGGCAGCCTGATTATCTTGGTTTTGTATGTTGATGACATGCTGATTGCTGGCAGGGATACTCATGCCTTGGATTCATTGAAGCAAAGTCTTCATGGCAGCTTTGACATGAAGGATCTGGGTGATGCAAATCAAATTCTTGGCTATCCCTAACATTACTGGGTATCGGTAAAAAAGGAAAATGACTAAGGTGTGGGTAACACAAATATTGCAAAGATGTAAATCAAGTAAGCAAGCTAGGAAGAACTACCTTGGAGACTGCCATGTGCAATGCCATGAATATGGAGGATCCAAAGTCGACCACTCGAAAAGACCGAAAAGCGATGAGCACGCACATATGCATATTTACATGAACAGAATGTCAATGCATGGGATAAATTGTAATGCAAAGGGAGATGCAAGATGTCATACTCACATAAAATGCAATGCAATGGTGCCATTTGAACAGTGGCCCTCACAAGGGAATTGTTCACTTACCAAAGTGCTCTTTACAATCATGTCATCCTGACAATGCACTAGCTGCCCCCTCTCAAATTGGAAGTGTACCCAAGCCAATCTTGGGTAAAAGATATTGAAAAACCGGTTGGTTGACCACTTTGGTCAAAATGTCTGTAAAATTGTATGATGAAGGCACAAACTCTAGGCAAGTAGTGCCTAGCTCAACCTGCTCTTTGAAAAAGTGAAAGTGGGCTCCCACATGTTGCATCGGTGGTGTGATGATCGGATTACCCACAAGGGTAATGTCACGCTGATTGTCGCAGTAGACAATGGTGGAAGAGTCACAAGAGAAGTAAAGCGCCGCCGATTGAAGTGAGTGATGCGCTGCGGAGATGCAATGTCCGGCGATGAAATATCAGGTAAAGAGCAAAACACGTGAGCAACAGCAGCGAGTGAGAGCGAGAGATGCAAGATGTTCTTGGGTACAATTGGAGTGTGTACCACTTTAGGTTTTTAGATAGATATA
This sequence comes from Lygodium microphyllum, assembly GCF_053477565.2. NCBI lineage: Eukaryota > Viridiplantae > Streptophyta > Polypodiopsida > Schizaeales > Lygodiaceae > Lygodium > Lygodium microphyllum. Next base: position 16,311,792 of record NC_141140.1, on the reverse strand, counting down.
TATGAAAGTACAAGTGTGCTAAGGGTGCGTTCACACCCGTGCACATATAAAAGGCACGATGGCCCTTTATTCCCGTGAGTGATGCGCTGCAGAGATGCAATGTCCGGCGATGAAATGTCAGGTAAAGAGCAAAACACGTGAGCAACAGCAATGAGTGAGAGCGAGAAATGCAAGATGTTCTTGGGTACAATTGGAGTGTGTACCACTTTAGGTTTTTAGATAGATATATATGAAAGTACAAGTGTGCTAAGGGTGCGTTCACACCCGTGCACATATAAAAGGCACGATGGCCCTTTATTCCCAACAACCTTCCACCTAAAGGCAATGTGCCTTAAGAGGAGAAAAGAATCAACTAAGTCTAAGTATGTACAAAGCTGAAATACATATATCTATCCAACTCCCATCATCTGTCGGCAATGAGCAAACCGCTCTACTGGAAGACCCTTCGTGAGAAGATCTGCAGGATTATCATTTGTATGCACTTTGACAAGCTCAATGCTCTTGCTGTCAAGTACATCTCTGATGAAGTGATACTTCACCTGTATGTCCTTCGTCTTTGCATGAAAGACGGGATTCCGTGCTAGCATGATAGCACTCTGACTATCACAATGAAGAACGGGTAACTCTATAATGCCAAGATCTCCCACCAAACGTGAAAGCCATAAAGCCTCCTTGCATGCCTCAGTAGCAGCCACATACTCTGCCTCTGTAGTAGACAATGCAACACACTTCTGTAGCCTGGAGATCCAAGAGACTGCTCCTCCTGTGAAGGTAAACACATACCCAGAAGTGGACTTTCTACAGTCCGCATGACCAGCATAGTCTGCATCCGTAAAGCCAACGACAGATGCTTTCTGCTTTCCAAAGCAGATGCACAAATCACTTGTGCCTTTGAGGTATCTCATAATACCTTTCACTGCTTTCCAATGCTTTTTGCCAGGGTTTGCCATATATCTGCTAACCACTCCCACTGCAAAGGCAATGTCAGGACGTGTAGCAACCATAGCATACATCAAGCTGCCAACAGCTGAAGCATATGGAATCTTGGCCATTTCAGCCTTCTCATCATCAGATGTAGGGCTGTCCTCTGCACTGAGTTTCACATATGGAGGCAATGGAACACCAATTGGTTTCCCCCCCTCCATATTGAAACGTTGCAAAACCTTAGAGACATACTCCTGTTGAGATAGAAAGAGTAATCCTTTGGACCTATCTCTGAGTATTCGCATGCCAAGAATGTGATTTGCATCACCAAGATCCTTCATGTCAAAGCTGCCATGAAGACTTTGCTTCAACAAATCCAAGGCATGAGTATCCCTGCCAGCAATCAGCATGTCATCAACATATAGAACCAAGATAATTAGGCTGCCATCTACGGCCTTCTTGGTGTACAAGCAGTGATCCACTTGACTTCTTTGAAAACCTTGAGACTGCATAAATGTATCAAACTTATGATACCATTCTCTTGGTGCTTGCTTCAGCCCATACAAACTCCGTTTGAGCTTACATACCATCTTCTCTTTGCCTTTAGCCACAAACCCTTCAGGCTACTACATATATATGTCTTCATGCAGATCACCATGTAAAAATGCAGTCTTTACATCCATCTGTATGAGCTCCATATCTTCAGCTACAACCAAGCCCAAAATGGTTCTCAATGTAGTCATTTTGACTACAAGAGAGAAGATCTCATCAAAATCAACTCCATGTTCCTGCTTGTACCCCTTAGCAACCAATCTGGCTTTGTACTTTGGCGAGGAACCAGAAGTGACCTTCATCTTATAAACCCATTTGCATGGAAGCGTTTTCTGCCCTTTAGGCAACTGCACCAAGTCCCAAGTGCCGTTTTTCTCAAGAGATTCCATCTCTGACAGCATGGCTTTATACCATTTCTTGCTGTCCTGTCTGTCCATTGCTTCCTTGAAGCATGACGGCTCACCACAGTCAGTGATCATGACATAATCAGCCACATTATTTGCACCAGGAACGAATCTGTCGGGCTGTCTAGTAGCCCTAGACGATCTCCTAACCCAATGATCATTGTTTGCTGGCTGTTCAGCCTGCATATTATAATTTACAGCTTGCTGTCCTGGCATTTCAGCCTGCAAATCAACATTAACAGCTTGCTGTCCTGGCTGTTCCTGCACATTTAGTGGCTCATCATTATGGGCAATGGCTGGCTGATCATTTCCAGCATCATTTTTTGCATTCGCAGGTTCATTTACAGCAGGTATTTGCTGCTGTACAACGGGCACATTTTGCTGTCCAAAAGGTACTTCTTCCCGGAATACAACCCTACGAACCTCCTCACTCTTTTCGGGCTGTTTATGCATGCGACCTTCCCGGAAGATAACATCATTGCTGCGCACTGTTTTCCTTTTCACGGGATCCCACAATCTATACCCCATTTCACCCTCGTCACCATATCCTAGGAATATGCATTTACAGGACTTTGGCTCAAGTTTGTTGCGGTCTTCCTTACGAATGTGCACAAAAGCCTCGCAGCCAAACACTCGTAAATGAGCATAAGAAGGTGGCTTGCCCGACCACGCTTCCTGAGGGACTCCCCCCCCCAAAGACCTGTTTGGTGACCGATTGATCAAGTGAACGGCTGTCATAACAGCCTCTGCCCAAAAACCATGGGGTAATGCAGTATGAGACAGCATAGTACGGACTTTATCCTGTATAGTCCTGTTCATACGCTCTGCAACTCTATTCTGGGGTGGATTATGAGGGGCAGTGAGCTCCCTTTTTATCCCTTTGCTGTCACAAAATGCCTAAAAGGCCTTGGACACATATTCCCCACCATTGTCAGAGCGAAGACACTTAAGTGTCTTATCAGTCTGATTTTCAACCAATGCCAAGAAGTTTTTAAACTTGTCAAGTACTTCATCCTTGCTACGAATGGGGTAAACCCATACCTTCCGTGTAGCATCATCGACAAAGGTGACAAAGTACTTCTTCCCCCCCAAAGACAATCCTGGCATCTAACATACATCTGAATGTACTAACTCTAGAGGTGAAGATTTCAAAGAAAGAGATTTCTTATGAGATGTCTGTGCATGCTTACCATAGACACAATGATCACAATGCTCAAAATCAGCATAACGGAGACAAGGCAAGTAACCCAAACGTGAAAGAACTTTCATTCCTGTTTGACTCATGTGTCCTAACCGGCCATGCCACAAAGAAACACTTGGCTGCTCGGTTACTGCGACAACATGGTCACGCACACTAGATACATGAAGAGGATACAGAGTATCACTCTTTGAACCCCTGGCAATGACTCTAGATCCTGTACTGATCTTCCATTTTCCATCGCCAAATGTGGTATGATAACCATCATCATCTAGCTGCCCAGTACCGATTAAGCTCTTCTTGAGCTCAGGTACACGACGAACATTCTGAAGAGTAAAGACAGAACCATGCTGAAACTGAAGTTGCACACTGCCAATGCCTGCAATATCATATGCTGAGTTGTCCCCGAGATGGACAACACCATGTCGACCGCCTGTATAATCGGAAAACCAATCTCTGTAAGGGGTGACATGAAAGGAGGCACCCGAATCTAAAATCCAGGTATGCATGTCATCAACCGAATCGGCAACCAATGCATGGGCATCAAAACATGAAGACACGAAGAGTTCATCGTTCCCACTGTCACTGTCCTGAGTGACTACATTCACCTCTTCGATCTTGACGCTGCTCTTCTTGGGCTGGCTCTCTTTCTTCTCTTCCTTGCTGTCCTCTGCCTTCTTGCATTTCCCTTTCTCTTTCTTCCACTTGTAACAGTCACGTTTGAAGTGACCTTTCTTGCCACAGTGGTGGCATTCCACATTCTTGCCGCGAGACATGCTGCGACCCTTGCCATCAGATTTTCCCTTCTGCTGTGATCTGCCCCTGGTATGCAAGGCACTGGACGACTTACTTGATGCATTATTTTGCCTATTCATCTCTTCCATAAGCAAAGAGCTTTCCACGTCAGAATACATAAGCATAGCATTCGAGTTACTCAAGGCAGTCCTGAATGTATCCCAACTCTCTGGTAGAGTGCAAAGCAGAAAGGTAGCTTTAAACTCGTCATCAATGACAAACTTCAAAGCAACCAGCTGGCTGAAAATTGAGTTGAATTCACTCAGATGATTTGTCATAGCAGTTCCTTCTTTCATCCGCAAATCCATAAGCTTTTTTAGCCAATACACCTTACTAGCTGCACTCTTCTGAGCATACAATTCCTCCAGTCTAGTCCAAATGGCATAGGCAGTGTCCAAACCCTCTATGTTAAACAGCAGAGCATCAGAGACAGATAGCTCAATGGTCGAGCGTGCAAGCTCGTTCAACTCATCCCAGTCATCTTGTTCCACATCTGCGGGCTTTACCCCTTTGGCCTTGATCGGCTTAGCCTGCTTCTTCTGCAATAGGATATTGTAGCATTGCTTTTGCCACACTGCAAAATTATGTGCACCCTCAAGTTTCTTGATGTGCATAAGATGGCTGCTATCGCTGCTGCCAGCCATGATTTTCAGTCCAAAATATGACCACAAATTCAGCAAATGCAGGCCCAAACTGTCAAACAAGTGACCAAGGTACAAACAAGTACCAACCAGCAATAAGTACCAGTTAAAAGCAGAAATTTCAGATCTGCAAATCAATTTTCAGAAGCACCAAATGTTGTGCTACAGCACTCCACAACTGATGACAGCTGTTCCAAGGACAAATACATCACATTACATGAGAAGTCCCAAATTTTAGCTGCAGTTTCTGCTGTACATGCACCCACGGGCATAAAATTTGACCCGCACGGTCAAAAGCCCCAAAGTTTTGTGCTCAAAACATCAACCATACATCTGCACTGTCTCTGACATGCATAGAATAGACCAATTTTGCCAAAATGAAGCAATTTCAGCAAAACCCCCAAATTTTTCAAGTGTCGGGCGTCCAAATTGCATGAAATTAAACCCGCATGTACATAAAATGACCAATTTGCGCACAAATTTTGCTCAAACAGCAAAAGCCCCAAATTGCACGGGGTCCAATGTGCATCAATGTCAAGAAATTGGGTCAATTTCAGCCCAATTTTAACATGTACATGAAAAGCCCCAAATTTCGGAGGCAAAATGTCACAAATTCCTGCAATTTCTGAGACAGAATCTCACTGTATGTCTTGCTCATGTCAAATCCGGACAAATCCCCAAATTTGTGGCTCAAATCTGCCCAAAACACAGAACTGTGCTTACACGCGCGAACTCCCGTCAGTGGGCAAAAGGGGGCAGCTTGCAGTAAACCTTTGAAAATTAAAAAATTTTGCAAGAGAAATTTGACAAAAACTGTCCCGTACCGTGACGACTGCTGTGTTTTGACCTGCCGCCAGCGTTTTGACCTGCCGCCAGCTGCACGTGGCCTGGAAAGTCACGAACTGACCTGGCGTGACCTGCGTGACCAGCGCCTGTGCAAAACACGTCACTTCTGACCTGCGCCTGACCTGCACGCTGCCTGGAACTGCACGCCTGAATGCACACTGTCCAAGAACAGTGACGAGCTGACCAGAAAATGACTGACTGACCTGCGCGCAACCTGGGAAATGTCGCCTGGCTGAAAAACGTGACCTGTGGACTGCGAGAAGCACGAACACCTTAACCGAAGCTCTGCATGGACTGCGAGAAGCGCGAACACCTTAGCTGAAGCTCTGATACCAGTTTGAAGTGAGTGATGCGCTGCCGAGATGCAATGTCCGGCGATGAAATGTCAGGTAAAGAGCAAAACACGTGAGCAACAGCAGCGAGTGAGAGCGACAGATGCAAGATGTTCTTGGGTACAATTGGAGTGTGTACCACTTTAGGTTTTTAGATAGATATATATGAAAGTACAAGTGTGCTAAGGGTGCGTTCACACCCGTGCACATATAAAAGGCACGATGGCCCTTTATTCCCAACACCGATAACCTCCTCAAGTAGATGGCCTTGGTAGTGCCATCGAAGAGAGCCCTATACTCAGCCTCGGCCATGGAAGCCGCCACGGTCTCTTGCTTACGGCTAGACTAAGAAATGGAAGCCATGCCCAAGGTGAAAAGGTAGCCACCATGGGTACGCAGTGTGTCAGGATCTCCTGCCCAATCAGAATTAGTATATTCCTGCAAACATAAACCAAAACCATAAGTGAGCCCATAAGAGTTGTAGAAACTCGGAAAACTCGTGGGAGATGAACTCACCACCGCTATCACTCCTCATGCAACCAAGACAACGACCCATCTGGTTATGAACCAAGAGCACCCAAGCAGAGAAATATGTGAAAGCATCGGACTTATGCTTGAGAAAATACACCCACATGTATCTCAAATGATCATCTACTATCCAAAAAAAGTACAGTGTGCCATTCCATTCAAGGCAGCAGTGGATGTGAACCCACAAAGATCAACATAAATCAATCTAAGAGACGCCTCAGCTCTATGTGTAGACTACTGAGAAAATGGGATACGGTACTACTTTCCGAGCTAACAAGCTCTACAGACATCTCGAGCTACCTTCAAATGAGGAAGGCCCTTGACCATCTTAGGGCGAGACAACTCATAAAGAGAGTCATAGCCAAGATGCCCTAAGTGGAAATACCAAAGACACTCATCGTTCGTAGACTCCCGAGATGTGCCTAATGCCCGGAAGCTATGGGACACAAAGCCCTCACTTGTCAACTCCATAAGAAAATGGGTCATGTGGTATAGGACATTAGGTTGTGCCTCACCGTGAGCAATCACTAAACCAATCTGAGAGCCCAAGACCTCGACTGTAGTTGCTATAAAGAAAACTACTCACCCCAACCGGCAAAGCTACTGAGCAGATAACAAGTTCACCCCAAGCTGAGAGACATAGTATACATTGTTCAGCAAAGCCAAATCCAAACCCTTATCAGTGGCAAAAATGACACAATCTTGAGTCTAGATCTTAACTGAGAAGTCGTTTCCTATGCAGATCCGCCAAGCTGCAAGGGCTCGGGTACGAAAGATATCCTCTATAAAAGTCATGTGATGTATAGCTTCACTATCCACAACCCAAACATGTGCTAATGTACTCAGCTATGACAAGTGGGTCTCTACGGTAACCTTGTCAGGAGGCAACTCACAGATATGGACGAAACTCGCATCAGATGTCTCTACCGAGACAATGTGGACCTCTACAAATCAATCAGACAAGCCCTCTGGAGTTGAGAATGTTCTCCACTGAGATCGTTGACTGGTGGCTATGTGGATCTGACGTTTCCACTGCCCTTGCCATCACCTTGTCTCCCTTTAGAGGGGTTGCCTGACTGAGGAGCAAGGGTCAGTGACTTGGGTTTTGGTGTTGTGTCTCTTGCCTTTAATCAACACTTGTCGTCAAAATGGCCAGTCTTTTGAAAATGTTGACAATACCTATTCTTCTTAGGTACATTCTGCCACCCGAGTTGAGTTGAGATTGAAAGTTTCATTGTAATTCCCTTGCTTTTTTAAAAAAAATTTGAAGTTTGATTTGGTTTACCCATCCCTTGCTACCCCTTTTAAGGAGCAACAATAGTCCCCCTCTAAGGAAGTATTTATATGAAACTGATCGAACAGCCGTGCATAACAAAATAGCTAATATTCAAATTCATTAAACCACTTGCTACAAAAAATTGAAGTATTTACGCGCCAGCTTGTTAAGAAACAAGGTGACCTGATTGTCAAAGGACTTAGGAGTTCCTGTAGTAGAAAATTCGACAAGAAGACATCAATACTCGGTCAACTTGATTTTCGAGTCATCCCCCATCAGAGATTTTGAAGTTCTGAAGCTCATGGTCAAGATTTATTCGATGGGTCCTATCTCAAGCCGCATAGCGGTCACTCAAATATACCCATTGCTCTAACACTAAGCCAAAATACTGAAGCTAAGAATGAAATCAGGCAATAAGCCCTATATCAACCAACAATAGCGGAGGCATTCCTAGCCCTCCATAAGCAGACGATCTCATATGGAACAAGTGCGGGATCGGGTTGGGGTTGCAACCCCTACACGAGATCTCATAGGTTCTATAAGTCAAGGCCATGTCTCATCAAGTTTGACCAAATTATAAAGTTCGACCTGTTAAAATGAGTATTCTCATTGAATGCATCCTTGGCGGAAGATGAGGTAATACCATGAGGTATTGAGAATGTGGAGTAAGATAGATGTGGAGAATAAAATGGCGGTGGTGGTCGTGGTGATGGTGGAGATGTCTAATAAGAAGGAGCGAGAAAAGGTGGGTAGGCAGACATAGACTATGAGTATCCAATAAGTGACGATTGATACGAAGGCACTGGAACATGAATGTTTCCATAAGGTGTTAGTAGAGGTGCAGGCACTGGGATACATAAGCCCTGTCCAAGTGACGGCTGGGACACAGCATAATGACCAGAGGGTCCACTAGGTAATGCCATGGAGGCAAATTGTGGCACCAACTGATCCACACTCGGAAGAGACTTCGGAAAATACCCAAGTTGCAATAATCCTGAAAGTCTGTGAGGAAAATGTGAAACACCACCCAGCTGAGGAAGAGATGAGGTTCTAACAGCTGGCCTAAGTTTGAAGAACCCCCCGGTGGGGTAAATAACAACACACGTGATCCTACATAAGAGACAACATGCGGTGCACTTAATGGAGGCTAAAAGGATATGGCAACGGAATGAGAGAGTGGGATGGGAGGGAGATTAAGTGGATTTGTAATAGATGTAGATGTGAAAAATAATCTGGATTTCTTTTGTCCATTAAATGCATTAAATTAAAATAATGATGATGAAGATGCACCTACTTTATTTTGATCTTTAAAAATAAAATTTTTTGAAGGAAAAGAAAAAGAAGGAGTACTCACAGTTTTTTGTTTCAACTGCTTATCTAGTCTTGAGCTCATAAAGAAATATCTATCTTTCTCATTCCTAATAAACCAAAAATTATTTTATATACATTCTCCATCATGAAAATCATCCGTACCAATAGGAGAAGGGAAATCATCATTAACAAAATTTGAAATGGTAGACATACTTGATACCAGAGAGAATAAGTGTGAAGGCAATGGAGTGTACTCTATGCCAGTTTTCACTTGCGGATGGCCAGTCCTAAGTACAAATTCTGCCCTTCCAACATCGTCAGTAGATCAATGCGCCAAGTCTAAAGGGTGAAATTCAAACTTACCTTATATCTACTGTTGGACTCTATGTATCAAAATGATATCGTACTTAACTGCAGTGATGTCGTAAGGTCGTGGAACTCCATCATAGTCCAATGTTTGGACTACCATGTCAGAAGCTTGTGAAGCGAGCTGTGAGGCCTACTCCAACTCGTTCCTCGATGGATTTAGCTCAGATATGAGAAGCGGTGCAGAACTAGTGTTCAAAGTCATCTGCTCTTTTGTTGTTCCTGCTTCTGGTATAGAGATTTCAAATCAAGGCCTAAGTTTCTTTCAGAGAACTCGGCTCTAATACCATGTGAAGAAATACCCTAACACAGAAACATAAATAACATCATACGACAAAGCACATATTGATAGAAGAACACAATTAGGGTTAGGATAACTCAAAGACAATGAACACAAAGAATGAATGAAGTGATATGACTATTGAGTATACAATGCTCATGCAGTAAGATACAACAAGGGGGAGAAGCCGATGTCGAAGACAAAGTGCTAAAGCTTGTAGAATACCAAGGGTAGGAACCCCCTCTCAACTTGGATGTAGATGCCGAAGAAGGAAGAGGAGCTTAATGTCGGTCTTCGTGTGGTGTCGAGAATCATAAGGAATGAAGAGGAGGAGGAAGCATCCCCAGCTGGAAGAGCTAGGTAGAAGTTACCGCCATGATAGCATCAAGAGAGATGTTGCACGATCTACCTCGGGAGGAGAAACCTCCATGCTGGTAGAAGAGTAAAACTCCAAGGATGATGAAACCATGAAGGAATGGCGCGCATCCCAAGTCTCCAGCCGAGAGTATGTTGTACTCTGAATGAATCCCGAATCGCAAGGCTGTCTCCCGATGTCGAACATCATTGTTTTACCAACAGATGCAAAGCGAATGGAAGAGGATGACTTGCCAGACCTTCCTCAATTGTTGCAACTTTACCTAGATGCCTTCCAAGGACAAGTACTGTTCTGGCTATGGCAAACACAAGGTCAAGATGAAGATGAAGATGAAGTTGAAAATGGAGTCATGAGCTGGATGTGAGCTAGACAAAGATGACCAAAGGTGAAAAGAGACTAGAGAAGCAATGTATGGAGTTGTGCCATGCTCAGCTGAGCTATGATACCATGTTGAAATGCATGGATCTAGAGCATGGCTATAGTGGATGGAACATAAAGACAATGTTCATGATGACATTTGTTTCGAGAATGTTGTTGATCATTCTCATTGGGATACAGCAATGGATAAGGAGATGGCTGCATTAGAGGCCAATAAGACTTGGGATTTAGTATCATTATCTAAGGGCCAGAAAGCTATTGGCTATAAGTGGGTCTACAAGATCAAGCATAATGCAAATGGTTTTATTAGTAGATATAAGGCTCGAGATTAAGATTGAATGGATGGCAACATACCTATTTATAGAAAGTTTGGGGCATTCCAAGTGGGTTATGGGATACAGACACTCTAGGAATGCACTTTTAGAGATGGCAACTCAAAATTCATCTCTCTCTCTCTTTACTACCACACTTTTCTAGATAGCAACTCAAGATTCAATTCTCTCTCTCTTTTTTTTTTTGTAAATTCTCTCTCTCTCTCTCTCTCTCTCTCTCTCTCTCTCCATTTCTCTCTTTTTCTCTCTCCCTCTCTCTCTCTCTCAGTGCCTTCTACTCATCTGGCTAGGGGCTGGCTGGGGGCAATCTGCTTGACTGACTTTCATATGGAAAGATAAAAGATAGCCAATAGGCTTAACATCCTATATATGGAATGCTCAATGACCTTTTGTATGTAGTCCTTCTGTGACAAGTAAAGGAGCCCCTAAACAAGGTTTTTTCCTTAATTAAGCATGTTTTGGGGCTATTTAAGTGAAGCTCATGCATTTTTAGGTCAACACGAAATTGATGCATATGCAAGGCCAACTTCAAAGTGCTAATCCAATGCTTTTTGGACAATAGGGCATGCATGCAATGATAGCGCAGCCAAGGAACTTTGGTGGTGGCACTAGTTTCCATGCTATGGTGGGCTTGGGACCGCATACCAGGATGTATGGCACCACTCCTTATGGTATGCAACAACCAATGCGTAGTGTGCAAGGCCCAATGTATTCGGGTATGGTTGGTAATATATGTAGCTCCATGTATAGCACTATAGGCATGATATTGGGGCACAAAGTGGCAAGTTTAGCAATGCATATATGCAGTTTACTATGTTTGGGACTCATGACATGTCAAAGCTCCTAATGTCCCTGTCTAACTCAGACTGAGGCTCACATGCAGGAGATGACACTGCATGACAAACATGATTGCTAACAACAACCACCTATTGCTCCCACCCAGTCTCGTCAATCTGCCACGTGGCAGTTTCTACCTGTGTTTGTACAGCCTGCCACATGTCAACAGTAGCTGCATTTTGCAATCTGCTACCTACATTTGAGTGCCATGTCATCAAATCACATTGTGTTTCGTTGTTCCTGCGCTAGGGGCAATGTGCTAGTGTTACACAAATTTTCTATCTATAGACAACCCGAGTGTTAAATGGCTTAACCGTCAAAATCATGCCTAACCCTAGAGGCACTAGGATCCTAAGCGTCCTAAGTGTCCTAGCTATCCTAAGTGATAGTTTAGGCTAGCAAGGACACCCAAACCATCGATCAAATAGCATAAATGTGTAGCCAATGAGATGGTCGCATGTTTATGGACAACCCTAGTGCTAAATGTCTTAACCATCAGAAACACCCCTAACCCTAGGGGCACTAGGGTCCATCGTGTCCTTGCTATCCTAAGTGATAGGAATGAGATGTCCTACACTCACAATTATGAAACACCCATATTGAAGTCAACTTGCGTACATGACATGGTACAAGATATACGAGCATAACATACAAAACATTAAAAGGATTTCAAGCTAGCTAGGATGCCCAAACCAATGACCAAGAGGCCTCAATGAGATGGCCTACACTAACAATATTGATGGTGAACACCCATATTGAAGCCAAATTGCATACATTACATGGTGCAAGTTATACAAGCATAACATAGAGGACATGCAAGCTCTGCCCAAAGCCAATACACGCTCTCCCCAAAGCCTTGAACCATAAAAGCATGTGGTGGCAAGCTCAGATCACATGCCAACGCACAATATCTAGGTATGTGCATGAGATTAGCTAGGGCCTATAGTTCGAGTATAGTGATTACAACTAATGTAGCTCATTTGTGCCCATGAGTCCCTTTTTAAGACTCATTAGCCACCTTAATATATAGCGTTGTTCAGACTAACTAACCCACTAGCTGATATTGTAGTTGCCCATTCCTGATGGCCAATATGTAACACTTATTGCAGTGTATCTTAAGTCAAACTCCTAGACAGCCCACCTTCTGTTACCGCCTCAAAGATTGGGCTAAGACAACAAAGATTCCACGAGGGATGGTTCTATCCAAAGCTTGACTCATGTATGTTGCTAGTGATGCCAAGCTTAAAACATGGATGACAATGTATAGCTCCTAGACTTGTGTGATGTAAGGTATCCATCTTTAGGTAAGTAAAGCTCTCAAAAGCAATAGATCAATCATCTTAATATAAAGTGCGCCTGTAGCATAGTCATATCCATTTGTACGGACCTTATAAGCTTTGTTCAGAGAAACAGTTTTCAATATTAGTGGCCATTACCAACAGCTTCAATGTTTCAAAGGATTGATGGAGCTGATCAAATGGGAAGATTAACAGGCTTTCCTTGTTGTGAATGCACCTTAGTATAGAAGTCAAGAGTTCAACAATCTTAGCATCATTCTCAATGAATTTCTGAAAGGATTTGGTGAAACCTAATAATGATTTAACTTGACACACGATATGGAGGATAGGCCATTCACATACCTATTCTTGCCTTCACGGATCTATTGCAATCCCATCAGACAAGATGGCACGACTGATTTTGGAAAGCTGGTGAAACCCAGAGTGATTTCACTTGCTGTATGGTGTAGAACTTAGGCCATTTTCCATACTACTCTCACCTTTTCATGGTCTACAGGGAGAGCCATATCCATGAGATCCATCTAGTAGAGCAATCTCACATCCAAGTTCCAAATTATCAAACCTCAAAACTACTATGAACCTTCACAAGCACAAGCAGGACCCTCCACAAATTGAAAAGTTTGAATCCCAACAAGTGAGAAACCCATGACTATCCCTCTTCATAAACTATCTGGCTATGTAGAACACAATCAAAGATATGAGACCTTTTCTGCATTAGCTACAAGCAGCAAAGGTAGCAAAGTTACGTAAGTAAATATAAAGCAAAGAATTTACCGATGGAATAACAGTGAAAGTTGTTCCATCATCATGGACAAGTAAGGTCTCGTTGCTTCTATCTCGATTCACTCCACCAGGTACATTCAGCTGGAACAATCATGAACCTCAGTGATCAAATGTGTTGTTCAATTTTTATTATCAAAAGGCATCTAAAAGAACATACTGTGTTATTAATTTGTCATTTTTTTGTACTTCAAAACATGTTACCAAAAAACCACATTTCTCTTCATATTACTGCTTTCCTCAAAAAGGTGTATCCTCTTTTAATAAAAACCCAGACATGCCCCCAAAATGCAAAACCATGAAACAAAGCTCTTTGGGAATGAAACTTGGCAGCAAATAATTAAAAGGCACACTTGAATCAACAGCACGTGATAATAGCGCTTACCGTAACCTTTGCTCTTGATATAGTCTTGGTAAGCGAATCTATAACATAAATCTGCTCAAAATCCAGAGTGAAATTCCAATCATCTGCTCTTCTATTTTTGTAATGTTTCATCAGAAATACCTGCACCAAAGAAGAGAACCTTTATCTTAAAGGAAGAAATCACCATACTGGTACTTCTGCATAGTATTGGGGTAAACAGGATCCCATAACCATACTTTCTTTGAAAGAAAAAATCACATTGGTACTCTGTTAGGCACAAGTACAGATCTTAGATCCAGTAACTGTACTTTCACCTCAAGCATATCCCCCATTTGAGGCATTCACGATACTTGAAATTTGTTGTATATGAAAACTGTTATAAACTGAGAACAAGCAGAAAACAAGATAAAAATCAGCATGCAAACTAGTGTACAGCCATACAAACCGTATATGTCACTGCCATCCAACCAAGAAAGCACATATACCGTAATTACATACCACCATACCCTAATCAAGACCTAACTCATTATAATGAACGATGTGCAGTGCAAGAGGCCATATGTGATGTATGTGATGAATCCCATGGCCTATAATGCGGCCAATAAACTAAGAAAACAACCAAGAAGACAACTCACTCATGGAAAAAAGATTGATTTGACCCAGCTAGTAATGTTTTTGCCGCTAGTTCTTCTACTACAGAAGAAAGATAGATCACCTACCTATCAATTACAAGGCCCTGGATATATAACAATTATTAACATGTTTCCAAACCCAGAATTGATGATATTTTGGATCACCTACAAGGGGCTCGTCTCTTCATCCTTATTTAGAGAGACCCATAGATTTGAAGAAAGGGCATCAGCAGAGCATGATTGCTTGCAAGGCAAGGTTATATACAAGACAGCTTTCAAAACAGTATTAGATGTATGATCATAATTACTCAGAGAAACTATAAGGAGAAGAGCAAAATTTTTGTACCTCTACTCCAAATCAAAAGAAAATGTCCAAAGAGTCCAAATAACAATTTGGTATAAGACTACTACCTTCATAACTTTATTTTCATTTTTAACCATCGGTGCTCGTAGAGTATTGACTGGAAGTTCTGTAACACAAATATGTACATGATCGTTCTTCATTAACCTTGTTGGCTGCAAAACATAAAATAGGTTTACTATGAGCTTAAAAGTTATTTAACATAAACAACAGCATCCACAAATTTCAGGAGCTTAGTGATATACCACGTCAAATAGCACACCTTTTGTGGTAATCTTCCTTCAACTTTTGGAATTGCATAAACATCCGTATCAGGAGCAGTAACATACATCTGTGAAATAGAATGGTTATATGAGAATTGATTGGTATTCATCAGAGCCCGTGGAAAAAACAAACCTGCCCTCTCATCATCACCTTCTGCTGCCTCTGCAGCTTGTTGCTGCTGCTACCATTATCATCCAAAGCAACATCATTTTATATTGTCATTTATCATCATGATGTTGTCTAGAGGTCCTAGCCTTGTGTGTGTTAAAGATTTATTCATCCCCTAAATAGGCATTCTCAGCTTACTGTTGTACAATTAGCACTCTCAAGCACAGTTACACATTTCCTATTTATCAAGTTGGTCAGTACTTTGCAGTCTACATGCTATTTCTGGCATTCCCGGGCAGTAGCGCAAGCCAAACAGGCCGCATCTGGCGGGGCACAGCTGAGAGAGGAGGAGTTCGAGTAGAAGTGAGCGTATGAGTGTGACGGCTGGAGAGAGTGTGAGCAGAGTGAAAAGCACGAGACGATTAGAGTGTACCAACCATTGTGTTGGTACACAAAGAATAAAATGTATTTATACTTAGGGCATGTAAAGGGTGCGTTCACATGTACAATGTCCGTGTACTATACACGGAGTACTATACACGGAGGTTACCGGGCCTTTATATCCCAACAGCCTCCACTTAAAGGTCCGATATGAACCTCTAGCTAACCAACTCCCACTAGTCGAATGCAATGCTCGTGCTGAGCTTTGCCTAGACTTTTAGTGAGAACATCTGTAGGGTTATCTTGTGTTTTAATCTTGGTCAATGTGATTTGACCATCTTCCAAAATTTGTCTGATGAAGTAATATCACACATCTATATGTTGTGTGTGTGAATGATACATGGCATTCTTAGCCAGATACACATCACTCTAACTATCACATCCCAAAACTGCAATACCCATAGACATGCCGAGATCATCTGCAAGTCTGCTCAACCATATAGCTTCCTTAGAAGCCTCAGTAGTAGCTGTATTCAGCTTCAGTGGTAATCAGTGCAACAATATTCTACAACCTGGAACACCAAGAAACAACCCCACCAGCAACTATAAAGACATACCCGCTGGTGGACCTAACAATGTCCAAGTCACCTGCCATGTCTGCATCACAATAACCCTGCAAACTAAGTGCACCCTGCCCAGAGCAAATACTTTTTCTTTGTATACCCTTAAGGTATCGAAGAATAGACTTGACAGCTTCCCAATATGCTTTGCCAGATTTGACATAAACCTGCTAACAAGTCCCATTGAATGAGCAATGTCTGGACGAGTAGCAACCATAGCATACATAAGAGAGCCACAAGCTGATGCATAAGGAACTCCCCTCATAGCATTTGCCTCCACATCATCTTTCGGGCTGTTGGCTTTGCTAAGCTTGAGATAAGGAGGTAAGGGTACTCCAAAAGTTTTAGCTTTAGCCATGTTAAATCTGTCCAGTACCTTTCCAATGTACTTTTCTTGAGATAAAAACAGCAATTTCTGCATTCTATCTCTACGAATCCTCATGCCCAAAATATGCTCTGCATTCCCTAACTCTTTCATGGAGAAAGCTGATTTGAGCTGAGTTTTGAGAGCATCCAAGCTAGTCTCTCTTTTCCCAACTAACAACATATCATCCACATACAAAACAAGTATGATGGGGCTGCCATCTGTATCCTTTTTCATGTACAAGCAACGATCTGCATGGCTGCGTGTAAACTCATGAGATAGCATAAAAGTGTCAAACCTTTTGTACCACTTCCGTGGTGCTTGTTTCAGCCCATACAGGCTGCGTTTTAGATTACACACCATTTGCTCTTTTCCAGGAACTACAAAGCCCTCGGGCTATATCATGTAGATTTCCTCATCAACGTCACCATGCAACAAAGTTGTTTTTACATCCATTTGATACAGCTCTAAATCCAAAACAACACTAAGAGCAAAAGGCACACGTAAAGTGGTCATCTTCACAACAGGTGAGAAGACCTCTTGGAAGTCAATCCCTTCCTTTTGTGCATACCCTTTCGCAACTAGCCTTGTCTCCTACTTGGGTTTCCCATCAACTGTCTTGACTTTGTACACCCATTTGTTTGGAAGTGGCTTCCTTCCCTTGGGCAGTGACACAAGATCCCAAGTATCATTTGCATATAGAGATTTAACCTCTTCCTGCATAGCTAGCTCCCACTTACTACTGAACTCACATGACTTGGCCTCTTTGTATGTAAGAGGCTCATCCTCATCTCTAAGCATCACATAATGCAATGAGGGGTTAAGCCTATGTGGTTGCCTTCTTACGCGTGTAGACTTGCATACCCAATGATCAACATTTTCAAGAATTGGGTCTACATCTGGAGGTATATTATTTTTAACATTCATTGGCTGCTGTAAACAATTTTCAGCGTGTTGTTCATGTCATACAGCACCTTCATTTTCATTTCCAACACCATTTTCATAATCAGCAAGCCTATCTTGCTGTCCATGACCTCCTTGTGCTTCTATTTGCTGTCCATCATCATCTAGCTCAAAAATAACCGGCTGGTCATCAGTTTCAGCCTGTGGTACAGCACCATGAGATTCATTTTCTGCAGTAATAGGTGGCTGCAAACTCTGAAACTTCACCTTTTTCAGATCTTCATTAGAGGCTAGAGTGCCTTTCAGCAATTTTGCCTCATTAAACACAACATTACGGCTGCAAATAATTTTCTTGGACTGAGGTAATCACACTCTGTGACCAAAATCACCCTCATCACCAAAGCCCATGAAGATGCCTTTGGTAGATTTTGGGTCAAGTTTATTCCTCAGCTCATCCCTAACATGCACAAAAGCATCACAACCAAAGATGTGTAAATGGTCATATGAGGCCGATTTGCAAGACCAAACCTCCTCAGGGATGCCATTATTTAAGGAACTATTTGGAGAGCCGTTGCAAATGTGAACCGTGGTTTTGAGTGCCTCTCCCCAAAATGCACGAGGGAGATTTCCAGTGGACAGCATGCACCGAACTCTTTCACATAAAGTCCTGTTATATCTTTCAACCACCCCATTTGAAGAAGGGCTGTAAGGGGCTGTAAGCTCCCTCTTAATACCATGCAAGTCACAAAAGGACTTGAATTCTGTCGATGTGAACTCACCCCCATTATCAGTTCTCAAGCATTTCAGCTTTCTGCATATTTAAGTGGTCACAAATGCATGAAAAGTTTTAAAAACAGCAAACACTTCACTTTTCTTTTTCAGTAAGTACACCCAAATCTTCTTGGAACAGTCATCAATAAAGGAGATAAAATATGCAGCACCGTCCAACGATTTCATGGGCATACTACATACATCAGAATGCACCAAGTCCAAGACATTGGACTTTCGTGAGGCACCAGAGTAAAATGAATTTTTTATTTACTTTCCAAACTGACACTCATTACAAAAATCAAGTTTAGAGCCTCTTCCATCAACCCTCTTTAGAGAGGTAAGGACATCAAGTCCTTTTTGGCTCATATGGCCTAATCTTTTATGCCATAACTCCAAGTGGCTGCAAATTTCAGAAACTGCAAGAAACTTGCCATTCAAGGCTTCAAAGTGCAAACAATACAAAGTGCCCGTCTTAGTTCCTTTTGCAATCAGCATGGAACCCTTTTTCACTTTCCACAAACCACCACCAAACACTGCCATGCAAGTCAAGCTGACCAACATATAGTAAACTCTTTTTAATGCCAAGCACATATCTGATATCTTTCAACACAAGCTCTTGACCATTGTCTAAAGACAAGTGTACTATGTCAATCCATCAATGCTACAAGCATGGTTATTTCCAAGATACACCTTTCCATAACTGCCTGCATTGAACATAGCAAGACACTCCAAGCAAGGAGTTACATGGAAAAAGGCACCAGAGTCTACAATCCAAGTGTGAGTGACACCATCATCAGCTGACAAGAGTGACACCATCAATCACATCATCCTTGGTAATTTGCATATCCTGCATGTGACATACAAGGGCATCATAATCAACTGCACATAATACATCAGCCTCTGTATCTGAAAGCTCATCTATGGCCACGCTAGAGGCCACATTGACCTTCTCTTTGCCTTTGGTTGTCTCCGATGCATCTGTCTTTTCTTCCTTTTTCTTTTTATCTCCTACATTCTTCTTTCTCTCTTGTTCCTTCTTGTAATACCTGCAATCAGGTTTCTTATGGCCCTTCCAACACAATGTTAGCAAGTAATGTCACTCTTATCCTTTCCTTTTCTCTTGCTCCTATTTCAGTGTCCTGCATTTGCATTTTTCTTTTCAACCCTGCCTCTTCCATTGTAAGCTGAGTTGCTGCCTTCTCCACTAGACATACGTCTAATTTCTTCATTCAAGATAGAACCCCTCACCCCATCATATGAGAGATTGGGGTTATTGCTGAGTGAAACCACCAAGCTCTCCCGAGAGTCAGGCAGTGTCATGATCAAAAAGATCGCCCTCAACTTATCATCAAAGTCCAAGTTTGCATCTTTGAGCTGATTTAGAATCCCCATAACTGCACTCAAGTGCTCAGCTGCAAGCTTTGACTCATCCAGTCGCATATTCAGCAACTTACGTATTAAATGCACCTGATCAATACGTGTGGTGATCTCATAAGTAGTTTTCAGTTTCTCCCATATTGCATAGCCTGTGTCTAAACCCTTAATGTCTGTCAAAATGCATCAGTGACACCCATCTTTATGTAAGCCACATTCTTTTTATTCACTCTGGCCCAATCTGCGTCACACATTAGTGCGGATTTATCTTCTTGCAAAGCATCCTCACAATCCTTTAGGAACAAAATGCCCCACATACGGTCTTTCCAAGGTCAAATCCATGACCATCAAACCATTTAATCTCCATCAAACTCTTGATGTCTCAACTGGAAGAAGTTGCAGCCATTTTATCATGAACACAAGAGTAAATGCACCAATCTGCAAAAGCACAAGTTGTTCCAGCAAGATGCACTACTGTTCTTTCTCAACCAAAAGTAAATTTCTGTTGTTTGTACATGAACCAGCCAATGAACGGGCAAAAGATACAGAAATTTACCAAATTCAGTGCAAATCCCCAAAATTTCAAGTCCAAAATTGCATTAGTGTTAGTCAATCTGACCCAGTGAGTAAAGCTTTGCCAATACATGAAAAACCCTAAATTTTTGGGATCCAATGTCAAGAAATTTTATTCAAAAATGTAAAATTTCAACAAAATTGGCAAAATCTCCGATTTAATTGAGGTCACCGCTCATAATGTCTGCAATTTCTGACTCAAAAATCACTGGCATGCATGAATGATACCAAATCTAGGAAAAGCCCCAAATTTTAGGCTCAATTTTTCACAAAATTGAGACCTATGCCTCCGGTGTGTGAACTGCCTTTAAGAAGGAAATGGTGATTGAATTTTTTTTATTTTTAACCAAAAAAAAAAAGACGGTCGTCATGTGGTCAGGCGGGTCGCGTGGCCGATCGCGTTGACGTGGGTCATCAAGTGGTCCAAGCAAGTCACGTGGCGTCAACTCTTGCCTGGTCCCCGCGTGCGTGTCGCTGCCCGTTGGTGCCTAGTCGCACGCCTAAAGAAAACGTCAACTATTTAGTCCCTGTTGCAACAAGTGCTCCTACCTGTCGCCCGCTTGCAGAAAGTCAAACACTTGCTACCAGCCGACGCCTACTGATCTGGAGAGGCACAACTGAGAGATGGAGATCGAGTAGAAGTGAGCGTATGTGTGACGGCTGGAGAGAGTGTGAGCTGAGTGAAAAGTACGAGACGATTAGAGTGTACCAACCATTGTGTTGGTACACAAAGAATAAAATGTATTTATACTTAGGGCACGTAAAGGGTGCCTTCACATGTACAATGTGCATGTACTATATACGAAGTACTATACATGGAGGTTACCGGGCCTTTATATCCCAACAACATGGCAGTCTAATTTTTCATGCACAACATTATCATTATTTTATTCAGCAATAGTAGTTTTGGTGCAATTGGCCAATTTAAAACTGGTCGACCTGAATATTATATTGTTTTCCTGCACACCTATTTATAGGCATCCTACTTTGGTCGTCTCACTTGTCATTTTCAAGTGGAGAGAGAGATCGGCTTGAGGAGATACTTCAACAGCCTATTTGTACATCTGCCTTCTTCATTTCGCCACTCATTTACTAGAGATTTTTGTGTTCTACTATCTCTTTTCTCTCTCCCTCTTCTCTCGTGTTCATTGTCTTTCAATCTTGTCCATACGCTTCCACATTTGCTACACTCTAACATAGTATCAAAGCAATGTAGAAGGGCTGATTGATCAAGGGCAGACCTAAACAGGGCATTTGTCCACGACAAAAGTTTGTGTTTTGAGCATTCGAAGGCTAAGGCGACCAATTGAAGCACGGAAAAGGAGCAAGTAGTTGTTTTTTGCACATTTTTGCTGTTCGTGAAGGAGAAGCAGCTATGTTTTTGGAGCATATTTTAAGTTTTAATTGCCTCTCGTGATTGAAACACGTTTGGGACGAGTAGAGGGAGCCCTAGCAGACACCGGGTGCGCAGTCAAAGGGGACAGCCCTTATTTTTGTGCTAGTTAATTAGTTGACCATGTCTACTCAGATTGACATAGAGTTTCAAGCTATTATGGACCGTAAGGTCCTTGTGTTACTAGCTCTTCCTTCAAAACAAAAGCTCGATGGGGAGAATTACCACATCTGGTAAGTAATGATGCTTGCCATCCTTGAACCCTATGATTTGGCAAAGCTCGTGATCAAGGCTATAGACCATTTGTTGGGATAAAGGCCCATTTACCTTCCATGTAATACATGTGAATGCACCCTTACGTGCCCTAAGTATAAATACATTTTATTCTTTGTGTACCAACACATTTGTTGGTACACTCATATCGAATCGTACTCTCTCTCTGCTCTCTCTCTCTCTCTCTCTCTCTCTCTCTCTCTCTCTCTCTCTCTCTCTCCATCACAATCACGCTCACTCCTCGAACTTCTGCACAGCACAACTGAGCTCCAGCAAACTGGTATCAAAGTACAGAGTGCACACTTCCTGAGATCAAACCTCAAGGCAAAAGGAAGTCGGTCAAGCAAGAGCCTCAAGCTCTCAGCTCAGAGGAGTGGGCTGCAAACGGACTGTACATGACAGTCAATAGGTGCGAGTCACCCGACCAACAAGTGCTAGCAAGGCTCCAACAAGCGACCAACGGGCACTATGCATAGCTGACGACCAGCGTTAGGTTCTAGCGGGAGCACGTGGGCAGCGGGGGACCAAACGACGACTGCAAGGAGTCGGGGTGACCAGCAAACGTGGACAAGGAGGCAGGTGATGGTCGCCGGCTGGCAACAAGCAGGCAATGAGGAGGCAGGTGATGGTCGCCAGCTGGCGACGGGCGGGCGACAACCAGCAGACGACCCAACAATAGGTGTCGCATAGTCGCGACGCAACTCAACGGTAGGTCAACAGACCCCCTCCCACTCTCTTTTTTTAAATCAGAACTTTGTCTTTTTTTAAAACCCCTTTTATCCCCTTCCTCTGACGGGGTTCATGTGTGGAAGCATAGGTTCCAAATCTGTGCAAATCTGGCCTGGAAATTGTGAGAGTGCACAACGGAAGAAGAAACATGAACACTGAGAGAGAGAGAGAGAGAGAGAGAGAGAGAGAGAGAGAGAGCAAAAAACGAAGGAAGAAAATCTGCACTGACAGTAATGAATGCTGAATACAAAACTGTGGACTGATCAGTCCCTGCACGCAGCCCAAAGCATCAGTGAGGGCACCAGATCAGGCTGGAGACAATAGCACCAATGTCGGAGTGGGAATGGAAGAGTGTGTGCTGGAATCTGTAGAAGAAGTGAATGAGACTGATAGGGGGGCAGCTATAAATAGGCCCCCCATCATCAAAACTGGCCAACCATACTGTCCCACCTGCCCATAATATGGGCCACAACACGAGCACCACAACCAAGAGCTGACCGACTGGCAAAGAAAGAAGACAGGCTAAGACCCCCTCTTAGATCCTAGGAGAGTCCGAAGACCTAACAAACGCATGTGATGAAGCAGAGAAGCTTGAGGCAAATGCTTCATGAAGAGATCAGCCGCATTGTCCACCATGGGACAGTAGGCCACCGCCAGCTCCGAATCCACGATCCGCTCCCGAACGTAGTGGTACTGAAACTCAATCTGCTTCATACGAGCATGAAACACCAGGTTCCTCGAAAGAGCAAGGGCACTCCGGTTATCAACACGCAGCTCCCTAGGTCCGGACTATGGCAAGCCAATCTCTAACAACATCCGATGGAGCCAAACTACCTCCATAGCAGTCAAACATAAGGCCCGATACTCAACCTCTGTAGAGGAAAGTGCCACAGTAGACTGCTTCTTGTTGCTCCAAGAGACAGCACTAGAGCCAAGGGTGAAAGCATAACCTGTAGTGGATTGTCTCGAATCCACATCACTTGCCGAATCAGAATCACTCCATCCTGAAAGAGTGACCCCCTCTCCATACATGATCCCATAGGATCAAGTCCCCTGCAAATACTGAAGGACACGCAAGGCTGCCCGCCAATGATCCTATGTAGGAGTCTTCATAAAAGAAGACAGCAATGCCACCACAAAAGAAATATCCGGCCGAGTGTGAATAAGCCAAATGAGAGAGCCAACAAGACACCTGTAAGGGGTAGCATCTGTAAGGGGAGCTCCATCTGCCACAAGCTTGGACTCAAGGTCCATGGGGCATGAAATAGGCCGACACTCAGCCATACGAAACTCCGAAAGAAGCTCAAAGATGTACTTGTGCTGTGAGACAAAGATGCCCTGTGCAATCTGATAAATCTCCAATCCAAGAAAGAAGTGAAGAATCCCTAGATCCGTCATGTCAAACTCCTGGTGTAGAAGAGAGCGAGTATGATCCAACTCCTGAGTGTTGCTCCCGGTAAGAATAAGATCATCCACATACAAGATCAATAAAACACAAGAGTCACCCGCAACACGAAAGTAGAGGTTGGGGTCATGATCGGAGCGCTGAAAACCACTCTGTAGAAAGAAGCGGTCAATCCTCTCGTACCAAGCACGAGGAGCCTGCTTCAGGCCATAAAGGGCCTTCCGCAACCTGTAGACATGATCCTCCTTCCCCTGCACAAGAAAACCGAGAGGCTAGGAAACATAGATCTCCTCCTCAAGGACGCCATTCAAGAAAGTTGACGTCCATCTGGTAAACAAGCAAATGGTGGTGAGCTGCAAGAGCCAAAAGAACGCGGATGGTAGACATCCGAGTCATAGAAGCAAAGGTCTCAAAGTAATCCAATCCTGCCCGCTGTGCAAAACCCTTGGCAACAAGCCTAGCTTTATGCTTGTCCAAGGAACCATTGGCGAGATACTTGGTCTTAAAGACCCATTTTACACCTATCACCTTCCGCTTCTTGGGACATGGTACAAGCTCCCAAGTTTGATTGCGCTCGATGGAATCGAGCTCTACCTGCATAGCCTGTCTCCAAACATCCTGTGCAAGAGCCTCCTCAACAATAGAAGGCTCGGAATCCTGAAGAATCTGACATAAGAGCATAGTTCACACAGAGTGAACTATCCCGCTGGGCCTATAAATCGAGTGGATCTGCGTGGGCCTATAGAAGTAGGAAAGGAAGTAACACCTAAATCCTGCATAAGCCAGCGATACCATAAAGGAATCCTAAGAGACTCCTCTTGGCTGCGAGGGAGACTAAGGAGCCTCCAAAACCTGCAAAGCACCTGTCTCGGAAAGAGACTCCCCCTCACCAAGGGAAGGTAGATCCTCCCCATCTGAAGAAGACTCCCTATCAGATGGCTGTGTAACCCTAGAAGACTCCCAAGAGGAGCCGGAAGGGGTGAAAGTACTCGAAGAAGAAGGAGGACAAGGAGGGGGAGTAGCCAATGACGAAGAAGGGGTGATAAGAGGTAATCTAGAAGGAAATGAGGGAGAAAAGCTAGGGGAGGGTCGGTCGATGACGAGGAATCACCTAGAAGAGAACCATCAATCGGGTCCGCAGAGGCCGCAGCCTCATCGAAGATCACATCCCTGCTCACCTCAATTTTATGTGTCGTCTGGTCGTAGAGCCAATATCCCTTCGTGGTCATGCTATAGCCCACGAAGATAAGCTATCGCAACTTATAGTCTAGCTTCGTTGACCTCTTCTTCTTGTCCACATGGACAAAAGCAACACATCCAAAGATATGAAAGTGAGACACGGAAGGCTTCTTCCCAAAGAAAGCCTCATAAGGAGTCATTGTTGAGAATAAAGGCCTCGTGCCTTTAAATGTGCTCGGGTGTGAACACACCCTTAGCACTTGTACTTACACATATATATCTATCTAAAAACCTAAAGGTACACACTAGTCATTGTACCTAAAATTGTGCACACTCTGCTCTGCTCGCTCTCACTCTCTATGTCTCTCCTCGCGTAAGGAACACCGATTGTCTCGATCTTCGAGCCTAACCCATCACTACAAATTGATATCGAGCAGGCAAAAGACAGCTCAGGTGTTACAGGAGTCCCAGGTGGACTCGACGAACGTCAGTAGGCAGTCAGGTACGAACGGCAGTTCGCTGGCAGGCAACAGTCACAGGCAGTGAGAACAATCGACAGCTGACATCATGGGTAGTCACAAGTAGTGAGGACAGTCGACAACTGCAGGCATCGTAAACACGTGCCACGTGAGACTCCAGTGAGGAAACAGGTCATGGTGGGCAGCAGGCCACTCGTGACGGGGCAACAGGTGGCGGGACAAGTCCAGCGCGTGGCGTCATGGGACAGCGGTCGAACAAGCGACGTGACACCTCATAGGTCACGGACCTGGACGTGGGTCAACGGACCCCCCATCACATCCTTTTCTTTTTAAAATTTTGAGTTTGCTTTTACCTCCTCTCCTCCGGGTATTCGCGCGCACAAGCACAACGTGCTAATATGTGCAAGTTTAGGGCCAAAAATTTGGGGCTTTTCTCGAATTTGGGGATCTCAACGCAGAATTGGACAATCTGACTCAAAAATTGCAAAATCGGTGCACATTTGCCCAGGAATTTTGGTATCTTCCACATTTTTAGTGAAATTCTTTCAATTTCACTGAAATTAGTGCACGCAAGACTTCGAAAATTTGGGGATTTGTCCAGATTTGGTGCGAGCAAGATGCAACAGTGATATCTATCTCAGAAATTGCATGAAATTGTGACATTTTGTCCCCGACATTTGGGGCTTTTAATGTACATGCACAAATTGGGCTGAAATGTACCCAATTTCTCGACATTGATGCACATTCGACCCCGTGCAATTTGGGGCTTTTGCAGTTTGGGCAAAATCTATGCAGCATTTGGCCATTTTATGTATATGCACGTTGAATTCCACGCAATTTGAACATCAACTCTTGGTAAAATTTGGGGGTTTTGCTGAAATAGCTCTATTTTGGCAAAATTGGCATGTTCTATGCATGACAAAGAAAATGCGGATGTGTGGTTGATGCTTTGAGCACAAAAATTTTGGGGATTTTGACCGTTCGTGGTAAATTTTATGCCCGTGGGTACATGTACAATAGAAATTGTAGCTAAAATTTGGGATTTCTCATGTAATGTGAAGGATATACCCTTGGAACAGCTGTAATCAATTGTAGAATGCTATAGCACATGGTTTGATGCTTCTGAAAATTTAATTACAGATCTGAAATCTCTACCTCTAAGTGGTCATTTATTGTTGTTGATACTTGTTTGTACCTTGGTCACTAGGGTGACAGTTTGGGCCTGCATTTGCTGATTTTTTTGTCACATTTGGGCTGAAAATCATGGCTAGCAGCAGTGACAGCAGTAATCTCATGCACATAAAGAAGCTTAAAGGAGCATATAACTTTGCAGTTTGGCAAAAGCAGTGGTACAATATCCTATTGCAAAAAAAAAAGACAAAGCCAATCAAAACACAAGGGACAAAGCCCGCAGATATGAAACAGGACGATTGGGATGAGTTAAATGAGCTTGCACGCTCAACCATTGAGCTATCGATTTCTGATGCCTTGTTGTTCAACATTGAAGTTTGGATTCTGCATATGCTATATGGCCTCGACTGGAAGAACTGTATGCACAGAACAGTGCTGCAAACAAAGTGTATTGGCTGAAAAAGCCTATGGACTTGTGTATGAAAGAGGGTACAGCCATGTCTACTCACTTGAGTGAGTTTAACTCCATTTTCAGCCAGTTGGTTGCCTTGAAGTTCTTGATTGATGAAGAATTTATGGCTACGTTCTTGCTTTGCACTCTTCCAGAGAGTTGTTGGGATACATTCAGGACTGCTATGAGCAATTCTAATGCAATTCTTTTGTATGCTGATATAGAGAGTGCTCTACTCATGGAAGAAGTGAATCGGCAGAACAATGCATCCAGTAAGTCTTCCAGTGCTTTACATACTAGAGGCACATCACAGCAGAAAGGCAAATCTGATAGCAAGGAACGCAATAAATCACGTGGCAAGGATGTTGAAAGCCATCATTGTGGCAAGAAAGGTCACTTTAAACGTGACTGCTACAAATGGAAGAAAGATAAAGGAAACGGCAAAAAGATAGATGATAGCAAGGAAGAGAAGAAAGACACTCAGCCTAAGAAGAGCAGTGTTAAAATTGAAGAGGTGAATGTAGTCCCCCATAACAGCGACAATGGGAGTGATGTACTCTTTGTCTCTTCACACCTTGGTGCACATGCCTTACTTGCAGATACAGATGATGATGACATGCATACCTGGATTCTCGATTCACGTGCTTCCTTTCATGTCACCCCTCATCGTGAGTGGTTATTTGACTATACAAGGAGTTGACATGGTGTTGTCCATCTTGCGGACAACTATGCATGTGACATTGCAGGTATTGGCACTATGCAGTTGCCATTTCAGCATGGCTTTGTCTTCACACTTCAGCATGTACAGCATGTACCTCAGCTCAAGAAGAGCTTAATTAGCACAGGGCAGCTCGATGATGATGGTTTTCATACCACCTTTGGTGATGGAAAATGGAATATCTGTAAGGGATCTAGAGTGATTGCCAAAGGTTGCAAGAGTGATACTTTGTATCCACTTCATGTATCTAGTGTACGTGACCATGTTGTTGCCGTGACCGAGCAACCAAGTGTTTCTTTGTGGCATGGCCAGTTGGGACACATGAATTAAACAGGAATGAAAGTGCTTTCTCATTTGGGTTACTTGTCTTGTCTTCGTTTTGCTGATTTTGAGCATTGTGATCATCGTATTTATGGTAAACATACACAGACATCTCACAAAAAGTCTCTTTCTTTAAAATCTTCTCCTCTAGAGTTAGTACATTCGGATATATGTCAAATGCCAGGATTATCTTTAGGGGGAAAGAAATATTTTGTCACCTTTATTGATGATGCTACACGAAAGCTATGGGTTTATCCTATTTAGAGCAAGGATGCACTGCTTGACAAGTTTAAAAAATTCTTGGCATTGGTTAAAAATCAAACTAATAAGACACTTAAGTATCTTCGCTCTGACAATGGTGGGGAATATGTATCCAAGGCCTTTCATGCATATTGTGATAGCAAAGGGATAAATAGGGATCTCACTGCCCCTCATAATCCACCCCAAAATGGAGTTGCAGAGCGTATGAATCGGACCATACAAGATAAGGTCCGTACGATGTTGTCTTATGCTGCATTACCCCGTGGTTTCTGGGCAGAGGCTGCTCTGACAGCCGTACACTTGATTAATCAGTCACACCAAACAGGTCTTTGCCGGGGGGGTTCCCCAAGAAGCGTAGTCGGGCAAGCCACCTTCATATGCTCACATGAAAGTGTTTGTCTGCGAGGCTTTTGTGCACATTCGTAAAGAAAAACGCAGCAAACTTAAGCCAAAGTCCTGTAAATGCATTTTTCTAGGATATGATGACGAGGCTGAAATGGGATATAGATTATGGGATCCAGAGAAAAGGAAAGTAGTATGCAGCAATGATGTTATCTTCTGGGAAGATCGCATGCATAAAAATTACGAAAAGACTAAAGAGGTGTCTGTAGGGTTGTATTCTGGGAAGAAATACCTTTTGGACAGCAAAATGTGCCCGCTGTACAGCAGTAAATACGTGCAATAAATGAACCTATAAATGCACAAAATAATGCTCGAAATGATCAACCAGCTATTGCCCATGATAATGAGCCACTACATGTGCAAGAACAGCCAGCGCAGCAAGCTGTTAATGCTGATTTGCAGGCTGAAATGCCAAGATAGCATGCTGAAAATGGAAATTTACAGGAACAACTAGCAAACAATGATCATTGGGTTAGGAGATCGTCTAGGGCTACCAGACAACCTGATAGATTCATTCCTGGTGTAAACAATGTGGCTGATTATGTCATGTTGACAGACTATGGTGAACCGTATTGCTTCAAGGAAGCAATGGACAGACAGGGCAACAAGAAATGGTATAAAGCCATGTTGTCAAAAATGAAATCTCTTGAGAAAAATGACACTTGGGACTTGGTGCAATTGCCTAAAGGGCAGAAAACACTTCCATGCAAATGGGTTTACAAGATGGTCACTTTTGATTCCTCACCAAAGTACAAAGCAACATTGGTTGAGAAGGGGTACAAGTAGAAATATAGAATTGACTTTGATGAGATCTTCTCTCCTGTAGTCAAGATGACTACATTGAGAACCATTTTGGGCTTGGTTGCAACTGAAGATATGGAGCTCATACAGATGGATACAAAGACTACAGTCTTACATGGTGATTTGCATGAAGACATATATATGCAGCAGCCTAAAGGGTTTGTGGAAAAAGGGAAAGAAAAGATGGTATGTAAACTCAAAAGGTGTTTGTATGGGCTGAAACAAGCACCAAGAGAATGGATCATAAGTTTGATACATTTATGCAGTCTCAAGGTTTCCATAGAAGTCAAGCGGATCACTGCTTGTACACCAAGAAGGCAGCAGATGGCAGCCTGATTATCTTGGTCTTGTATATAGATGACATGCTGATTGCTGGCAGGGATACTCATGCCTTGAACTCACTGAAGCAAAGTTTTCATAGCAGCTTTGACATGAAGGATCTTGGTGATGCAAATCACATTCTTGGCAAGCGAATACTCAAAGATAGGTCAAAAGGATTACTCTATCTATCTCAGCAGGAGTATATCTCTAAGGTTTTGCAACGTTTCAATATGGAGGGGGGGAAAACAATTGGGGTTCCATTGCCTCCATATGTGAAACTCAATACAGAGGATAGCCCTACATCTGATGATGAGAAGGCTGAAATAGCCAAGATACCATATACTTCAGATGTTGGCAATTTGATGTATGCTA
This sequence comes from Lygodium microphyllum, assembly GCF_053477565.2. Classification (NCBI taxonomy): domain Eukaryota; kingdom Viridiplantae; phylum Streptophyta; class Polypodiopsida; order Schizaeales; family Lygodiaceae; genus Lygodium; species Lygodium microphyllum. Next base: position 16,281,387 of record NC_141140.1, on the reverse strand, counting down.
TGGTTGCTACACATCCTAACATTGCCTTTACAGTGGGAGTGGTTAGCAAATACATGGCAAACCCTGGTAAAAAGCATTGGAAAGCAATGAAAGGTATTATGAGATGCCTCAAAGGCACAAAGGAGTTGTGCATCTGCTTTGGAAAGCAGAAGGCATCTGTTATTGGCTTTACAGATGCAGACTATGTTGGTCATGCGGATTGCAGGAAGTCCACTTCTAGATATGTGTTTACCTTCACAGGAGGAGCAATCTCTTAGATCTCTAGGCCACAAAAGTGTGTTGCATTGTCTACTACAAAGGCAGAGTATGTGGCTGCTACCGAGGCATGCAAGGAGGCTTTACGACTTTCACATCTGATGGGAGAACTTGGCATTACAAAGTTACCTGTTCTCCATTGTGATAGTCAGAGTGCTATCATGCTAGCACGGAATCCTGTCTTTCATGCAAAGATGAAGCACATACAGGTGAAGTACCACTTCATTAGAGATGTACTTGACGGCAAGAGCATTGAGCTTGTCAAAGTGCATACAGATGATAATCTTGAAGACCTCACGAAGGGTCTCCCAACAGAGTAGTTTGCTCATTACCGACAAATGATGGGAGTTGGATAGATATATGTATTTCAACTTTGTACATACCTAGACTTAGCTAATTCTTTTCTCCACTTAAGGCACATTGCCTTTAGGTGGGAGGTTGTGGGGAATAAAGACCCTCATGTCTTTTAAATGTGCTCGGGTGTGAACACACCCATAGCACTTGTACTTTCATATATATATATATATCTATCTAAAAACCTAAAGAGGTACACTCGTCATTGTACCCAAAACCATGTTCACTCTCCTCACTACTCTGTATTCTCTCTCTCTCTCTCTCTCTTTTTTTTCGTAAAAGGTAATTGTATTAATTACGAAGAAAGTACAAGATTACATGATTGCACGAGTACAAGAGGCACGAGGGCCATAGGCCAACGTGTGGAAAATCCCCAGACTAGGGTACTAAAAAGTTACACCAATCATGGCAAGGACCCAGAGGCAATTGCCAAATGCCAGGAATACAAATCCTCCCAAGGGAGCAAGTCAGAGTGCCTGATGAGATCTAGCTGCCAATGCAAGAGCCCTTTAAGCCTTGCAATATGTCGCGGTACATTAGAAGCCGAATCAAAGAGAAAAGCATTTCGGGTGGTCCAAATGTGCCAGCATCCCCAGTATCTGAAAAAATGGAATAAGATCTTCATATGTAACGGTGGTGGTGTGGGATACTTCGGGCGCACAAAAACCCAATCGAAGGGAGTCAGTGAAGACCCCACCACCGCGTGCCAGATTCGTGACAAGAGTGACCAGATATTCTTGGTGAGCGGGCAAGAAAGAAAACGATGTCGGGCCGATTCCGCCGAAGTGGTGCAGAAGAAGCATCTCTCTCTCTCTCTCTCTCTCTCTCTCTCTCTCTCTCTCTCTCTCTCTCTCATAGCTACGTGTCTCGATCCTCGCGCCACGAAGCTCAATAGGTAGTTTGTGGAAAGTGAAAAGGGGTTCCATGCTAATTGCAAAAGGAACCAAGAAGGGCACTTTCTATTGCTTGCACTTTAAAGCCTTGAATGGCAAGTTTCTTGCAATTGCTGAAATTTGCAGCCACTTGGAGTTATGGCATAAAAGATTAGGCCACATGAGCCAAAAAGGACTTGATGTCCTTACCTCTCTAAAGAGGGTTGATAGAAAAGGCTCTCAACTTGATTTTTGTAACGAGTGCCGGTTTGGAAAGTTAACCAAAAATTTCCTTTTACTCTGGTGCCTCACGTAAGTCCAATGTCTTAGACTAGTGCATTCTGATGTATGTAATATGCCCATGAAATCGTTCCGTGGTGCTGCATATTTTGTCTCCTTTATTGATGACTGTTCCAAGAAGATTTGGGTGTCCTTGCTGAAAAAGAAAAGTGAAGTGTTTGCTGTTTTTAAAACTTTTCATGCATTTGTGACCACTCAAATATGCAGAAAGCTGAAATGCTTAAGAACTGATAATGGGGGTGAGTTCACATCGACTGAAATCAAGTCCTTTTGTGACTTGCATGGTATTAAGAGGGAGCTTACAGCCCCTTACAGCCCTTCTTCAAATGGGGTGGCTAAAAGATATAACAGGACTTTATGTGAAAGAGTCCGGTGCATGCTGTCCACTGCAAATCTCCCTCATGCATTTTGGGGAGAGGCGCTCAAAACCACGGTTCACATTTGCAACTACTCTCCAAATAGGTCCTTAAATAATGGCATCCTTGAGGAAGTTTGGTCTCGCAAATCAGCCTCATATGACCATTTACGCATATTTGGCTGTGATGCTTTTGTGCATGTTAGGGATGAGCTGAGGAATAAACTTGACCCAAAATCTACCAAAGGCATCTTCATGGGCTTTGGTGATGAGGGTGAATTTGGCTACAGAGCGTGGTTACCTCAGTCCAAGAAAATTATTCGCAGCCGTAATGTTATATTTAATGAGGTAAAATTGCTGAAAGGCACTCTAGCTCTAATGAAGATCTAAAAAAGGTGAAGTTTCAGAGTTTGCAGCCACCTATTACTGCAGAAAATGAACCTCATGGTGCTATACCATAGGCTGAAACTGATGACCAGCCGGTTATTTTTGAGCCATATGATGATGGACAGCAAATAGAAGCACAAGGAGGTCATGGACAGCAAGATAGGCTTGCTGATTATGAAAATGCAGGTGTTGAAAATGAAAATGAAAGTGCTGTATAGCATGAACAGCATGCTGAAAATGGTTTACAGCAGTCAATGAATGCTAAAAATAATATACCTCCAAATATAGACCAAATTCCTGAAAATGTTGATCATTGGGTACGCAAGTCTGCACGCGTAAGAAGGCAACCACATAGGCTTGACCCCTCCTTGCATTATGTGATGCTTACAGATGAGAGTGAGCCTCTTACATACAAAGAGGCCAAGTCATGTGAGTTCAGTAGTAAGTGGGAGCTAGCTGTGCATGAAGAGATTAAATCTCTATATGCAGATGATACTTGGGATCTTGTGTCACTGTCCAAGGGAAGAAAGCCCCTTCCAAACAAATGGGTGTACAAAGTAAAGACAGTTGATGGGAAACCCAAGTACAAGCCAAGGCTAGTTGCCAAAGGATATGCACAAAAGGAAGGGATTGACTTTCAAGAGGTCTTCTCACCTCTTGTGAAGATGACCACTCTACGTGTGCTTTTTGCTCTCACTGCTGTATTGGACTTAGAGCTGTACAAAATGGATGTAAAAACAGCTTTCTTGCATGGTGACATTGATGAGGAAACCTACATGAAACAGCCCGAGGGCTTTGTAGTTCCCGGAAAAGAACAGATGGTATGTAAACTAAAACACAGCCTGTATGGGCTGAAACAAGCACCACGGCAGTGGTACAAAAGGTTTGACACTTTTATGCTTTCTCATGAGTTTACACGCAGCCATGCAGATCATTGCTTGTACATGAAAAAGGATACAGATGGCAGCCCCATCATACTTGTTTTGTATGTGGATGACATGTTAGTCGCTGGGAAAAGGAAGACTAGCTTGGATACTCTCAAAAATCAGCTCAAATCAGCTTTCTCCAAGAAAGATTTGGGAAATGCAAAGCATATTTTGGGCATGAGGATTCGCGGAGATAGAATGCAGAAATTGTTGTTTTGTCTCAAGAAAAGTACATTGAAAAGGTACTAGACACATTTAATATGGCTGAAGCTAAGCCTTTTGGGGTACCCTTACCTCCTTATCTTAAGCTTAGTAAAGCCAACAACCCAAAAGATGAAGTGGAAGCAAATGCTATGAAGGGAGTCCCTTATGCATTAGCTTGTGGCTCTCTTATGTAAGCTATGGTTGCTACTCGTCCAAACATTGCTCATGCAGTGGGAATTGTTAGCAGATTTATATCAAATCCTGGCAAAACACAATAGAGGCTATCAAGTGTATTCTTCGATACCTAAAGGGTACACAAAGAAAGTGTATTTGCTATAAGCAAGATGCACTTAGTTTGCAGGGTTATTGTGATGCAAACATGGCAAGTGACTTGAACACTCAGAGGTCCACCAGTGGGTATATCTTTACAATTGTTGGTGGGGTTGTTTATTGGTGTTCCAGGTTGCATTACATCGTTGCACTAAGTACCACTGAAGCTGAATACATATCAGCTACTGAAGCTTCTAAGGAAGCTATATGGTTGAGCAGACTTGTAGAGGAACTCGGCATGTCTATGGGTACTGCAATTTTGGGATGTGATAGCCATAGTGCTCTGTATCTGGCTAAGAATGCCATGTATCATTCACGCACAAAGCATAAAGATGTGCGATATCACTTCATCTGACACATTCTGGAAGATGGTCAAATCACATTAACCAAGATCAAAACACAAGACAACCGTCCTACAGCCCATGATGCCTCCAAACTTTCTACAAATGATAAAGCTGAGTTGCTCAAGGTACCTACACATTGGAATAAACTAAATGCCAGCATCCTCTCTTTCCTCTCTCTTGCACTCCAACTGTTATTGCTCACAACAAGCACTTGGCCGTGGATCGAGAGGTATGGCTCGAGTTGGATCAAATCTACAATGGGATGACCATTGTGAGCGGGTATCTTTGGAGATTCAAATGCACACTTTGGGTCCCAACAAGTCGTCTTCTTTCCGGAAGCATATCAATAAGCTTTAGCAATTACAAATGCAAGTCCAAAACATAGGGAAGGTGATTACCTCCGAGGACATAGCAATAACTCTTCTTTTGCAGTTACCACCCCAATTTAGTGCATTCTATTCCGCCTTGATTGCTTTAGGACGGAAAAATACCCTTTAGTGAAAGGAGTTGGTTCCGATGGTTATGGACCAAGAGAAACAACTCAAAGGTCAACACACTCCCAAGTTGGAGACATTAACAAGTCAATCTTCACAATAGAAGGAGAAGAACAACAACAAGGACGAGAAGACCAAGCAAGATAGCCAAGAAGTCTACTTGCCACATCTATGGCAAGACAGGTCATTGGAAGAAGGATTGCACCGACAAGGATAAGGACACCAAGAACGAGAAGAGTACAAAGCACTCAACTAGTGACTGCTCCTTCATGGGCCGCCTTCCTCCATTTGGAGGTGATTGAGGATGCTCCTCCAATGGCCACTGATGCAACAATGTTAGCCCCTCCTCTCGTGAGTGGATTGTGGATTGTGGCATTTCCTACCACATGACTCCTTCAAATGGTATTGCACACATGCGTCTGATGCATGGGCGAATTCTCGTAGGTGACAACTATTTGGTCCCTATCAAAGGCAAAAGTGATATGCAGTTGATGTTGGATGGGCAAGGTGGTGCCCATAAATCAAAGGTTCTCTCTGTGTCTAGTTTATGATATCATCTTCTTTCAGTGAACAAAATTTGTATTGTTGGTCTTACAATCGAGTTTGATAAGGATTCCTTCCGAGTATCTTAGATTGATCTACAACATGCTCAATTTGGCCATCTCAACTACAAGTACCTTCAAAAGGCAACTCGTGGTCACCTTATGTGTGGATTGCCAGAGATTGGGGGGAGTCACCTGCCATGTGCGTCTTGCATTCGTGGCAAGCAGCATAGAGATGTTATTCCTAACAAGGCTTCACATTGGACTAAGGAGCCCTTGGATCTTGTTTCAACAAACTTATGTGAACTGATGAGGACGAAGTCCCTTAAGGGGATTTTATTCTTTATACTAATTATTGATGATGTTAGCAAGATGACTTGGGCATATTCCTTGGAGTTGAAGTCAAAAGTATTCTCATGCTTTTAAGGACTGGCTGATTTTCGAGAACAGTTATGGCAGGAAACTCAAGTTCTTGCCTTTTAGCAAGGAGGGAGTTTGTCTTCCATGAGTTGGCTCGGTTTTGTTCAAATCCGCATACACCAAGAGTTTGCCAACAAGAATACACCTCAAGAGAATGGCATATTGGAGCAGAAGAATCACAGTGTTATCGAGGTAACGCAAACTATGATGGAGCATTAGCATACACCTCAGTGTCTCTAGAGTCTAGCCGAAGCAATGGCCGCCATTGTCCACGTCCTAAATCAATCTCCAACATCAGCTATGTTTGGTATGACACCCATTGTCCACGTCCTAAATCAATCTCCAACATCAGCTATGTTTGGTATGACACCTTTTAAGGCTAACTTTGGTCAAAAGCTAGATGTGTCTTCTTTTAGGGTGCCACCCCTTACAACCATTTGCCACCAACCATTGCCATTGAGCTCCACCCGCTCAATTGGCTGCCCTACAAGCCATTGTTGCCATGCCAGCTCAAGCCTTCTTCACGGTTGCACTCCATGCCACCATCTTTTGCCCATTTGCTTCCAATTACCGCAAGTGGCTCCACCCCCATTGTGAGAAGCTTCGACTCCTACCACAACTGTTGCCACCTTTATTTGCGACACACCCTCTCAGCCATGACAACAGCACACGTAGTCTCACTAGCCCCCCATGTCTACCCTCGTCACCCTTGTCATGGCCACCATAGTACTAGCCACCTTGGATGTCCTTTACCTACCATGCACCTACTACCCTAGAATAAGCATGCCGCTTTTCTCTGTTGTGCCACATTAGCTAATGCTCCCTAGAACCAATGCAAGCCCATCCCACCACGTCACAAGAAACACCACATGTTGCTCCCTATCTCGTTGCCTTGACCAACTGTCACTCACTATGCCATGACCTTGAAACAGCCAACTAGACGACCGGCTCGCCATGTTGCAATGATCATCCTCATGACATGTGCTGACTGCTCCATGCCAACCTGCCACATCAACATGAAGAATTCCCAGCCCTATCCTCAATTTGGCAAAATATCAAAATTTATCAAACTCTCTTCAAAACATGTGTTATTTATTCATTATTTCATTTCCTCGTGCACTTATTCTCATATGCCCTTTTTCCAAGTATAATTTGAAGCAATTTGAGGATTTTCATTAACATCTTCTGATTCGCCCCCAATTTGGTAAAGACTTTGGGGCCGCAAATTTGGAGCTTTTGATAGTTTTGATTGAATTCATCCAAATTGACCTCCAATTTGGCATTTGATATGACACTAACCATCATCTAGGTAGAAATTTCACAAAATTCTTCGAATTTCTCTTCAATTTCCCAATAAAATTTGGGGCTTTTTGCCATTCAAGCTCAATTTTGCCCAAATATCTTTGAAAATTTTAGGGCTTCCCTAAAATTAGGCAAATTTCATCAAAACCAAGGCTTATTTCAGCTTCAAGCACAATGTTCCACATCAATTGGGTTTAAAAATTTGCATCAAGTCTCTTCCATGTTTAGGTAAAATTTGAATCTTTTGCCCAATTTCACCTTCAAGGCGCCTGAAATTTGGGGCTTCTGCCTCAAATCACTTTCTCCGCCCTTAATGTGCACAAATATCATATTATTCAGCTTCCTGGTTCTGTTTTTTTCCAATGTTGAAGTAAATTTCTATTATTCAAACACATTTATCGGGTGAAAATTCTCAAATTCTGCTGTTGGTTCGTATTTTCTGATCAACAACAACCATTAATCAATGATTTCAGCATATTGTTGACTGGAATCTTAATCAAGTACTATTATATTTCTTCAAAATTATTATTTTCAGCATAATTTAATCTCTCTCCAGCAGTCAACCACTTATCACAAAGCGCTCTCTCTCTCTCTCTCTCTCTCTCTCTCTCTCTTTTTTTCGTAAATCTCTCTCTCTCTCTCTCTCGGCATAATTCTTTATTGCTGATCATCAAAAATGGCCAGCAATAATAAAGATTTGTTGGGCATGCTTGGCACCAACAAGCTCAATGGCACCAATTATCCAATGTGGGCATATATGATGCCACATGTCCTTGAAATGAAGAATTTGTGGAATATAGTTATTGACACTAAGCGAAGCAGCCTCTCAAACACCAGTTGTTGTGGAAAAAGGCCTCTGGGCCTGCCCGTGTACACTGTGACCGCCCATTCTTTATTCATATATATTATGATAGTGTAATAAGGCTGTCAGTTCAGTTGGACAACACCTACATTGTGTGTGCTCTTCTCTCCCGCATCTTCCTCTTCTCCTCCACTGCCATTGCATCCCCTTCAACTAATATCAGAGCTTTGGATGAGAGCTTAATCGTGGAGCTTGGCCCGGTATTACTTCAGCCCGGATTGAAGACCTAGAGCTTGGAGCTTCAATGCCAGCCATGGCTTCTTTCCCTCGAGGTAAGATTTCATCTCCCCCCTCTCCCCGGCCCTCATAGGCTCTTTGCAGGTGTTCTTTGGCTTCATTGGGCACCTTGTATGCCCCCATTCGCCCCCATATTCTCAGCATAACCAACAGGCCCCACAGTAGCAGCTCACGTTTTTTTTGCACCTACTTCAAAATCTAACTCAAAAATCCTATTTTTTCTCATATCTTGAGCATCCGAAACCCGATTTAGGCAAGATCTGAGTTGATTTACAGGAAGAAAATGTCATGCTCTTAGCTTATGTGATGCTCCCAAGGCATGCTATTTGACATCCAAATGCTTTGGGGATGTTTGCCCAATGTTTTTAGATGCTTTGGGACTTGGTTTGAGCTTCCATAGCTCGATTTATGCAGGGATTTACTGCTCTACATCGTTTAGGCAGCAAGGTTTTATAAGAAACCGCTTATGCATAATGCTCTTTGTTGGCATTCGGATATCCTGTTGGATGTATTGATGCTTGGTTATCATGGGTTATGCCCAAATATGCTATTTGAGAGCTATTGAGCCTTGATTTGGATGCAGACACTTTGTTGTTGGTTGGGATTTATGCTACCTTAGTTGTTATGTTATTTTACCTCCAGTTTGGTTATGCCTACGGTCTACAGGTGCTCCCGACTACTCGGAATGATATGCTAATGTATTTGGATTATGCCACTTTGATGTTTATGCTCCCAGATGCTTCTTGAGCAAAGAGTAGAGCTCAATTCTTGGTTTACTATCATTTTCTTTGCAGCTGGCATTTCACTTGATAAGGTTTATGCCCCGTGCTACCCATTATGGGACTGATGTCTGATGTGGATGCTTTTGGGTTCAGCTGCAATATGGCAGATGTTTGGGCTTGAATCGACTTGCATTTGAGAATTTTGTGGAGCAGTTTGCATTTTGTTCGCTTATCACTTATGTAGCTTGGATGCTATTTGGCCCTTAATGCCCCGATTATGGATCTTGGATTTACTTGGATGCAGATACATGTTTTGAGCAATGCTTGCTCCATTGTCTTGGCAGTTGGTTATTGAGATTTCATTGCTCATTGATGCTTGGTTCTTTGCGGGTTACTCCTTGATCACTAGACCTCTTGACAGTGCTTGGATTTAGCAGTTATGGCTTTGTTGCTTTTGTGTTGCCTAGCTTCTATGCTAGTTGGATTGCTTTTGCCCATACAGGTCAGAGAGCAATTGCTCTTGATGCTTACCCGGCCCCGGCTATGCACTTTGTCTACTGTCATGTACTTTACAGAACCACTTATTTGGATGTGTTGTACAGATACTTGGGCTTCTCCTGGAGCTTGACCATTGCAAGATCTTATGACACTTACTGGTCCTGCATTGACTTGGATGCTACTATATGGTCTGATGTACTACAAAGTCATGTTTGCCATTATGGTTATGGGCTGATTTCATGGTTGAATACCATATGCTCTTATGACAAATGTATTATGCTTTACCGTACTATGGTTGGTTATGTCATGTAGTTGGCTACGACTCTTCTTCATGTGGGAGCTTTTGCATCCTTGGTTAATGCCTTTATGTCCTTCCGTCTGTTGAGGTTTCATAAGCCTTTACAGCATGCTTCTACCACTGATGTACTTGCAGATGATTGTCTTTATGAGCACATTCCCTCCGTTGGGATAGCCCTCGACTGCTTGAGCTCTGTGGATGCTATGGATAGCCCTATTCATGATGACTTGGATTCCTTGTCGTCTTCTACAAGCTCTTCTACTTTAGATGTTGTTTGCTTCCATTGTGGGAAGCTTGGGCATATTCAAAGAAAATGCTTTAGACGGATTAGAGAGCAACAGAGACAGAGACGGACTCGACATGAGCAGAGAGCCAAAGATACAGCAGATGCAGCAGATGTTACCACTCTTACTAATGGTGAGGTACATACGGTTACCCATGATGATGCAGTTGAGCATGTACTCCTGTCATCTTGTTTCCCTACAGCTTACTTGCTCAGTGATCAGGCCTCTATATTTGATTGGCTTTTGGACTCTATGGCATCTTGTCATGTTACCCCTCATAGAGCATGGTTCTCTTCTTGCACGAAGGTTAACGGATATATTGATTTGGGCCTTGAGCAGTCTTATGCTATTGTTGGTACAGGGGATATACACCTAGCTTTGCCTAATGGGACTTCTCTTATACTCAGGGATGTTTTACATGTTCCCATGCTCAGTAAGAGCTTGATTTCTGTCAGTCAGTTGCATAATGTAGGATATACTATTTCTCTTCAGGATAGGTCATGGAAGATCTGTCGTGGTTGCTTGGTTTTTGCCAGAGGTTCTAGAGTTGATTCTCATTACCCAATGCATGTATCTCATGTGGGAGATTCTATGGTTGCAGTTATCCGGATACCACATGCATTGTTATGGCATTATCGCCTAGGCCATATGCACCATAGAGAGATGGAGATCTTGTCTTGTTTAGACTCATTGTTGCCTCCTATGTCACTTACAGATCTTGATGCTTGCCCTGATTGTACTCTTGGTCTTTGCAGAACCCCCTTGGCTTATGGCAATCGTACAAGGCATGCTCCTCTAGATCTTGTCCATTGTGCAATATATGGACCTATGTCTTCCCAGTCACTTCGTGGAGCGTCGTACTTTGTGACCTTTGTTGATCATACTACCCACTGTGTTTGGGCTTTTTCCTTGGTGCAGATTGACGATGCTACAGTTATGCTTGACAGGTTTATGGATTCTGCTACCATGTGTTTGGGCTTTTTCCTTAGTGCAGATTGAGGATGCTGCAATTATGCTTGACAGGTTTATGGATTCTGCTAGTAGCAGGCCTAGGTGCTTGGAGATGGATTATGAGAGTTATGCTCTCTCTCCTAGCTTTAGGACCTCTTGTCAGTAGTATGGCATTGATTTCTTATGCCCACAGTATTATGGGATTGCTCATGGCATGTGCTTGACCTTACAGGCAAAGGTTGCTTCTATGCTTACCACAGCTGGGTTGTCTAATGGCTTTTGGGCTGAGGCCCTTATGACGGCAGTCTATTTGGTTAACAGGACGCCCTGCTTGACCTTGGATGGTATTACACCCCATGAGGCATGGAGTGGTATGCAGCCCTCCTATGATTACTTGAGGATGTTTGGCTGCCAAGCATCTGTACGTACGCCACATGAGCCTATGTCACGTAGATGTATCCTCCTTGGTTATGGAGATGGTGACTTTAAGGCCTACAGATTATGGGATTTGGATGCCCAGCAGGTCGTGCACAGCCGTCATGCTGTCTTCCATGAGACGCAGACACCTCTCAGGCCTCTTGATGAGCGTTCAGTATGCTTTATGGCTGATTTTACAATAGCTATAGTGCCATTACAGCAAGCTGTTTATGCTGAAAATGAGGCACTTATTGGCCCAAATGACATAGCTATGCATAGCAGTCAGGGTCGGGATGTTGGTGGTCAATTGCTAGACCCCTTGCAAGCTCATGAGAGCCGTTTTCTTGTAGTTTTGCAGGCTGGACAGCCAGCCATATGTCAGTCTTCCGCTTCGCTGAGACCACATGTAGTCTTGAGACCCCGTTGGATGAGTGTCTGGGATGTTGGCTCTCTTTCAGTGATTGACTCTGGAGAGTTTGACTGCTCTCCGTTGTCTTATATGCGTTACGGTGATGCTATGCGCGACTCTCATGCTTTATAGCCATGCACTAATGAGTTGTGCTTGCTTCATGAGAAGCATTTTTGGATTGCTCCATTGTATGGAGCTACAGGATCGCTTATCTCCTGGATGTCATGGACTCGGGGATGCTTGACTCTTCTTCTGCAGAGGTTCCCGATACTTCTTGCACAGCTCGCTTTCCGATTGGGCGTTGGGTGAGATGTCATGATTCCTCACCTTGTCTTTTCTTTTCTTTTCTTTGTTTTCACTCCCCAGCCACATTGGCCTTTTAGTGGGAGGTGGTTGGGGTAAAAGGCCTCTGGCCTGCCCGTATACACTGTGACCGCCCATTCTTTATTCATATATAATATGATAGTGCAATAAGATTGTTAGTTCAGTTGGACAGCACCTACATTGTGTGCGCTCTTCTCTCCCACATCTTCCTCTTCTCCTTCTCCACTGCCATTGCATCCCCTTGCATCCAAAGAATAAAAAAGCTCCTCAAATGGTTGGCTCTAATACCATTTGAAAAGTAGAGCTCGAGTGGAAACACACAAGCGAAAGGAAGCGCAAAGCAAGAGCTATACCGGATAGAGCAAGAGAGCAAAAGAGAGAGAAAGAGAGAGAGAGACCATACGTGGGAACTCCAATAGTCACAACGTGTGACCGGCCTTCCCTTATTCAAATGTCACTAAAAGAATACAGAATGAAGTAATGGTGATGGGCACCCACTACTTGCAATATATAACTGTGCAGATACTGTGAAGGAAACTGCTAGGGTTTGCACTGAGGACACACAGAGTGTACGACCACGACAGAAACACAAAGAGACAGAAGCAGACACAGAGGGCAAAACTCAAACCCTAAACGCAAAACTCAAAACTCAAACCCTAAACAGAAGAAGGGAGAGAGAGAACACAACTCTGAAGTGAATCAATGCTGGTAAATGAATGTAAGAGTGTACAGTGTGCTCAAGGGCAGAGCAATGTCGAAGCGTGACGTCCACCGAAGACGGATCCCAAGTCTATGACCACCAATCGGAGTGTAGGAGTGTTGAATAGTGAATGGCAACAGGCTGGTCACCAAAACGCAATAGTTTGGAAGCCGAAAACTAGTAAACGCAGCAATGTACCACCGATCGAAGGTTGGAAACTATGCATAGTCTGCTGTAAACAGCAAGCTGAAGCAAGTTCTGAGAGTGTCAGGGCCTGCAATGCTGAAAACGCAGGCTGGCTGACCCTGGAGATGAAGGAAAGCAGGCTAAACAACAGTCTAGGACAGTCTGGAGCACTTGCTAGCAGTTGAGAGCTGTCGCCTACAGCAATGGACAGGCTGAAGATAATGTGGCTGCAGTCGATGATGACTGGACAACAGATGGAGGCAAGCTGCAGGCTGGAAACTGGGCACCAACACCAGCAGAGGGTGTGTGGGCTGGTGTAACCTACAAACAAGGATGATGGCTGAATGGGGGCAGCCTGTCTATTTATAGATGTGGAAGGGGCGTCCCAAAAATTAGGGTTTCCACAAAACTCTCTCGAACCGCTCCCCATTTTAGGGTTTTACTCTAAAAGAGTATTTTTAATGTGTTTTGGGGCTATTTAAGAGGCTAATCAACAAGTAATGCATATTTTAGCTCAACAAATACTATCAGTGTAATGAATACATGGGCGGTTAGACACAGGCACCTTTAACCCCCAACACATCTTACTAGAATCATCAACAATTAGCATAAAGCATAAACTCCCCTTAAGGGACTTTCTCCTCATCAATCCACATAAGTCCATCAAAACAAGCTTCACGGGCTACTTAGCCCTCCATGAAGCCTTGCTTGGAATTGCATCTCTATGTTGCTTGCCACAAAAGACACACATGGCGAGTGGCTCACCCTAATCTCTAACATCCTTATCAAATTCAATTGTAAGACCACGAACATAAATATTGCTTACTAAAAGAAGATGGCATCCTAAACCCAGCACATTGGGAGCTTTTAATGTGTGGGCACTACCTTGCCTATCTCAAATCAGCTGCGTATCACCTTTGCCTTTGATCAGGACCAAAGAGATATCACCTATGAGAATTTTCCCATGCATCGAACACATACGGATAACCAACACATCCCACTTAATGATATTTGTCCGCCCTAAAGCAATCAAGGCGGCATAGAATGCACTAAATCAAGGCAGGAATTGTGAAAGAAGAGTTATCACCATGTCTCCAAGGTAATCACCTTCCTTGCTATCTGGACCTACATCTACAATTGCCAAAGCTTATGGACATGCTCCCTCATAAAAAGACACTTTATGTATCTCTAGCACATAAGTGTAACATTGTTCATTATGGTCACCTTGAGCATTGTACTCATTCTGGTCACCTTGAGCATTGTATTCTTTTCAGTCATTAATACATCGCCACTCATTTTGTGGTTATTGTTGTGCATCGAGTATTTCTCACACTATCATTCATTTTCTATCAATTGATAATACAATCACTCCACACCTAGGCCAACACCCTATACTCTAGAGCTACTGCGTTTGACAATTTCCCCCGTTATCTAGATGCTACTACTTTTCTTCATCAAAGCTAGCATCAAGTTTTGGTGGTTTACCACATTTAGAAGCCATTCTAGAGGATAACATTCTTCTTCCACCTCCCTCAACCTACTCCCATAAGAGAGAGTGGTTGTCAAACAACCCTCCACTACTACACATCAGCATACCCAATTCGTTCATTGAGTTTCAATTCATCATTCGTTGCTCTCCTTTCCTCTTGCATCTTTCTGAGTTAATTTGTTAGTTGTGTTTATACACAGTGTTTTCTCTCTGAACATATAGACTCATGGCTCACGTGTTGTAGCCTCTTTTTGAAAAGGTTATTGGTTTTTTTAACAATATCTTGGCCTACAATAAGTCTTGAGTGGAACATTGCAATCACTTGCACAAGGTCTTGCAATTACTACGAGGGAATCGGCTTTTCTTGAATCGGAAGAAGTGTGAATTCTTCATGGTGTGGGTCTCTTATTTGGGACACGTTTCCACAAGAGTGATTTCAAGTGGAGACACTACTTGGTTGAACAGGATTTTGGTATCAAGTCTGAACAACAAGCTTTACGCTATGTTCTCACTCAATGACAACAGGATATGACTCCTTGACAGTTGCCTTGGTGGCAATTCTTGTCTCAATTTAATTTCAGGATTAAGTATATACCTCAAAAGGAGAATGGAGTAGCAAATCCATTGAGCTGGCAATCATGTGCAATGATGGTGGTTACTTTAGTGGTGACAGATTTCTTCACTCTTATGAAGAAGCTCTATGAGGCTAATCCAAATTTTGGTCCGCAGTTCAAAACTGCAAGTAGAATCTTTGTTCAGATTATGTGTTAAAGAATGGGTGGGTGTTTTATAAACCTAGTGTGGAGAATCACACCACATCGAAGGTCCCACTGCTTCATTTATTTTAACCACGGACAAACCAAGACATTCATTGGTACATGAGGGGATGCCAAGCATGCCAAAATGCAAAACTGGACAATCACAAGGCAGCAAGGAAACTACAACGATTGCCTATTCCAGATTTGCCTTGGGAGGAGAATTCAATGAATTTTGTTAGTGGCCTTTTGAAGTTCACCTCGTTCCAGAACTCGTTCCAGAATGGTCATCTTTACAATTGCAGACAAGTTCAGCAAGCAAGTGTAGTTGATTTCATGCAGCGTATGCTATTACAATGATCTCGTGACAATGTGATTCTTCTTTGAAAAGACACCCCTAATTAACTTGAGTTAAGTGGCCTACTTTTGAAATCAAGTGCTAATAACAAAAGGGCAATGCTCCTACATACGCTCTTCATGGGCGATGTTATGCATTAACTGTGTCAAATGTAACGTGGGGAGAGAAGTGGCTGTCATCACACCTCCCGGAGGTCGTACACATCATCGTCAGGATCCGGCACTTTCCTAATGAAGAAATCACAATGCTGGAGAGACAGCTTATGAAACTCGTCTTCATTGATCTTGTAATCAACCACAGAATCGGCGGGCTCGCCTCCAGTGGAGATGAAGGTATCGCTTTCCTGGTAATCGTGCTCGCTCAGCTTCCCGAGGTCGTAGTCCGTCTCATAGTCCTGCAATTCCTGGTCCTCCTCTTCTTCGTCATTGTCGTCATCCTCGAACTCCATGGCCTCCTCCATTTCGAAGTCTTCGTCCTGAGCGCGTACGAGCGGGGTGGACATGAGAGAGGGCCTCCTGCTTCGTCTTGTGCTGCTTCTCCTGCCCAGGGGCGTCGAGCGCGGGGACGCCTTCCATGAAACGGTAGTCATATGGGAGGGGCTGCAGGCAGACGGTACGCGCGCGGCGAGACGCTGGAAGCATGGCACGCTGCACAGCCTGGTAGCCACCACATCAAGCCTCGCCGTGAGGTCCATGGCTATGCCCGCACTCCACACTGCGGGGTTTTGGGTGGCTCTCGGGTTTAGTGTCCACACCAGGAGATGAAAATTGGAGCATAATTTCCTTTTGTGAAAATCAGCAATCTATGCTTATCCTTTACTTTGTAATATCTGAATTTAATTATAGTTAATGTAGGGATCACAAATGCTCGATAAACAAGAGTGCACATTTGGATTTCATTGAGAATAAGGTGGCTTGCTCATACACAAGACGCTTGTCTTGCACCAAAGCACTCCCTTGTGTTAGTTTTTGTTAACTTTGATGTGCCCTTGCTTTCAAGAGAATACAATATCACACTAGTGATTCCTACTTATCGTAGACTAGCCGAAGGATCATTATTAAGGTTATTTTGTGCATGATAGTAGCCTACATTTGCAGTCCTAATGATTATAGGCATAAGCATATTTAGTTGTTTCCATTTTCATTCTTGATTCGGAATTGAGACAACATGGTGAGATGTATACATTTATTTGTAGGTCATTTTGGCTTTTTGGAAATGTAAATCTCTCTCTCTCTCTCTCTCTCTCTCTCTCTCTCTCTCTCTCTCTCTCTCTCTCTCTCAATGTTGGGATGCGAAGTCAATGAAATGAGAGTGCAACAAAGTGAGAAACAGACAAAGCAAACAAGAAGTTTTTAGTGGATACTCAATTATCCTTATTATTTATTATTTTCACTTATGTATGATTGTACAATGTGTACTAATATAAGGGGTATCCACTTGGCTTTTGGTATTTGCCTTTACCCCAACGATCTCCCACTTAAAGGCCAATGTGCTTTTAAAGAAAAATAGAGCAATCAAGGTGTTATCCAATTCCCATCAGTAGTCTACAATATACGAAGCACTCAAAAGACAAGCTCTTCACAAGAAGATTTGCACAATTATTATCTATAGTATGAATCTTGACAAGGTCGATCTACTTGTCCTCAACCACCTCCATAAGAAAGTTATAATTCACCTCAATGTGCTTTGCTTTTGCATTAAATATAGGATTTCATGCCAACTAGATGGCATTCTTCCCATCACAATGCAAAAATGGCACCTCTCCAACAATGGCTAGATCTTCCACTAGACGACTAAGCCATATGGCTTCCTTACATTCCTCAATGGTAGATAAGACTCTACATGGCTATAATCTAGAGACCAAAATCAACATTTACATACTTAAGGATAGATACATCCTTTCTTCCAAAGCAAATGCACATAGCTCTATTGCCATTCAAGTATCGCACAATACTTTCACTACTTGCCAATGCTCCTTATTGGGTTTTCATAAGTTTGCTAATCACTCTTATGACATAAGCAATGTTTGGACATGTGACAACCATATCATACATCAAGTTATCAATAGCCAATGCATAAGGTACATTGGCCATTTCAACCTTCTACTTATCCAACTTAGGGGCTAAGTTTCAAACATGAAGCCAACATAACACTGATAGCTTTCCCCTTCTCCATATTAAAATGATTAAGTATATTCCCAGTGTACTCCTTTTGAGACAAATAGAGAATCTTCTGATCTCTATCCCACATAATCTACATGCAAAGAATAGGACCATCATTCCCCAAGTCTTTCATATCAACGGTTTCATACAACCTTTTCTTTAATACATCCACATCTATGAGTGGCTTTCCAACAACAAGGATGTCATCCATATAAAGTATTAAGATCATAAGACTACTATCTATAGTATTCCATGTGTATAAGTAGTAATCGATGTCACTTTCAGTGTAATGAGCGGGGTACATAGGAAATAGGGGTTAGACATCTAGTCACACTAACCAGGGTATATAAGGTGTAAGAGTCCCAATTTAGGGTAATCATTTATTATCAAGAACATACTTTTCATCTTGATCTGCAGCTTCCATGGCTTCCTCCTTCTTTCTCTCCTCTTTTTTGTATTTCTCTCTTCTCTTTTAGTCTTCCTTTCTCTTCTTCTTTCTCTCTTTCTCTCTCTTTAGCTCATTCTCCTCTCTCCTCTCAACCTCATTCATTACAAGTGGTATCAAAGCATCAGGCTTTGGTCTTTTTCATGTTTCCTTTCTCCCTTTTCAAATTCCAAACCCTAGTTACTCAAGTTATAAGTACATGTACAACAAGAAGGACCACAATTAGTCTCAGCTTTTTGGAGCAAGCAGGAGCTATGGCTAGAGACTCAAACATATCTGGAGGTAAAATGGCTAACTTAATAGGTCATCACTCCTTTTCGTGCGAATTTTAGGGGTTCCAGGCCAAGTTTAAAGACTCGGGAGTTAGAAGAGGGCAAAAATCTCAGTTACTTTTTGCCTTAGCCTTCCTTCTCTCTCTTCTCTTGCAAGCTACCATGGTTGCTAGCCCTTATAATCCTCAAGATCTTGCTCCAACCCCCCCCAGGACCTCAGCCCACCACTTGGGCTTGATCCCCCATACTCCCAACAATAGTTTGAGCACCCTTGAGGTTAGAGAAGACCAGGCAGCAGCCCACAATTTGCAGCGCAAATTGCACTACTACTCTTGCCCTTCTACCCTAGCACTCAACATCTCCCTTGGCCTCCCTGGCCCTTGGGCAATTGGCTGAAGCCCCATAAGAAAAATTTGAACCTTCTCCTTTGACATTAAAGCTTCCCCATGTGAAAACCTACTATACACTATTTGAGATAGCCATTGAAGCTCAACCCAAGCTCACAACCGAGTCCATAATATCTGGAAGGTCATCCATTAGAAGATCTCTCAGCGTCTTTGCTCCTCTTACCCGGATTGAAGACATGAAGCTCAACATGCATGGAATTCTTGGGGAAGCCATGAAATCTCCATTTGAATCCTTTCATCTTTGAGATTCAAGCTCGGGAACAAACACAGGAGCCCCATCATCGATGGAAGCATTTGAATGCTTGAAGGTTTCATCCATTGGAGTGCTCCAACCAATCGAGCTTACTTGATGGAGCAATTGGCATCATGGTGGATCATGCTCCAACTATCTTCCCCAAACATTGAAGAGGTATGTTAATCTGATATTAATCTCTCATCTTGATCTACTTGCTAAGCTGAACTCCATTTGTTGGAGAGTTTAAGGTTGCAAAGGTTTTATTAGTTCACTCCTTTATTGTATGCATATGCCTATTGAAATCAATATCTTGTTTGCTTTTCAATGCATCATGATTAATCCTAGATCAATTGCATTTGTTGACATTAACCCCTTCTTGCTCTTGTGTGCTTGGATTAATCCCAAGTGAGTAATAAGCCTTTGTAAACGGGTAAGTAGCAACCAATGAGTCACTGGACTGCCAAGGTAATCCCTATCCAAGCTCTTACTCATCCTTATATCTCATGAAACAACTCAATGTTTCCTTTTCAATGCATCTCAAGTAGATTGATTAATAAAAATGCCTGCCACATATTCTCCAGCTGAGCAAAAAGGCCGATGCCAGGTGAGGCGATGAGCCAAAAGAGAGGTGACCCTCCCTTACCACTTAAGACCATGAAGGGGTGCACAACTTTGCCCGGGGGAAATTTTGCCCATCTCCCGGTGATTCGGAGCCTGATATTTGTATGCACATGCAAGTACTCTCCTATGATCACCACCATTCCCGATGAAATAATCCCCTTTGGACACGCTTTTAGTGCTTATGGTGCCCATGTATGACACCTAAGGTACATGCAATTAGAAAGTGATGTATGGCATTAAGCTCTACTTATGCAGGATGACAGAGTAGATGGACATGTAAATGTGCTTGGAATTGAGATTAGTATGATCAAGATGCTATTTATGATGTTGCTCATGCCCCTCAGTTTATGAGCCGTTCATATAGTGCATTTCCATCAAGGGACAAATAGTGTTTTTAGTCACAATCAATCAGGACAATCATAATTATTCAATTATAGAAAATTCGATATTACACCTGGGAGTGCACCCTATAGCTCCTCTTGAAGAGGGCTTCATTCTCTCATATTTGAATCAAAAACATCTGCAATCAAAGCTACGATCTGAAAGTTTTGGCCATTTTTATGCACCGAGGTCACTATGGACAGGATGCAAACCACTTCAGCGACAAACATACAAAACCAATTGCAGATATTCTAATCATTTTTTGGCTTAATAGCTCATCTTGAAGAGGGATTCCTCCCCTTCAATTTAAATAAAAAATATCACCAAAAGTTACACCCCACTTACTGACAATGGCTTCTGCATCCAGATGGCTGGCCAAGAAAGGCAATCGTAAGGCCCATGAGGAACTCCCAAGGGAGATTAGAGACTCCAAGACCTCCAGAATAATGAACCTAGCTCAACATAAGATTACCATGGTGATATGCATGAGGAAGTACTCGATATGGATCCCTACGGCTTGCTCAACCACACTTTATGTCAGCATGAGCTTCGTCACATGGAGAGGCATAATGACATGGCACCAACCACTGCCAAATTATGTTCAAATTTGATAAAGCAACTGAACGAATTGCCCTCTCGAACCCTAGGACTTGGAAAACCCTAGAGCAACTCACCACTCTTATAGCTTAGCTTGCTACAACTTCATCCCAAGAGAGGCAAATGAATACAAGCGCGAGTCTCAATGCCCTCCACCATTGGAGCCATTGCATGGTCCACATGGCATTCTTGGATCTAAGGGTATTCCCCCTTCTACCTATGAATTTGGTGAAACCTCTAGTGCTCATGACAAGTCTCTATTGAGCTCCCCCATCAACCATATAGCCAACCCTCTAGTGAGACCCTTTCCCACCATTGGTCAAAGCTCCCCCACTTTCCCTTGGAGCCCTAATGGAACTTATATGAATCAGCCCATCATCATGGACAATATGGTATTAATGGCTAGCATGGCAATCATGGGCAACATGGCAATAATGGGCAGCATGGCTGTAATGAGATCAATGGGATAAATGCACAACATGGTATGTATGGGCAGCAAGGTATGTATGGCCATTATGGTATGTATCGACAACAAGGATTTCATGGGCAGCAAGGCCCTCATGATCTTCTTCCAAGTTAGAGTCCTACTTCAATATCTATCCCCACATTGATGATCATAAAATTATATTTGCTTCTCTCCACTTGGAAGGATTTGCCCACACAGTGTAGCGCTATATCAATCAAGAAAATCATTAGTTCATTGATTGGGAAGACTCTAAAATGCATATGGTTCAGTATTTGTATCCTTCACGGAAAAAGAGCGGTTGGCAAGACGATGGTACACTCTTGAACAATGTAGTCTCACTTTGCAAGAGTACACTAATTAGTTTATGAACTTGACCATATATATGGAGAGCATTAGTGATTATGGCAAATTGCATAAGTACATGTATGGGTTGGAACTAAGCCTATTGGTGGATGTCATGGCTCAAAAGCCTACCACACTCTTTAATGCAATTGAATTGGCTGAAAGATATGCAAGGAAGAACCACCGAGATCAGCCCCATTTGGAGGTGGTTTTAGAGGCAATTCCATGCCTAATAGCAACCCCAAAATATCTACTTACCTACCCCTCCATGCTAAAAGAAAATAGGGCACTTTAGGGACATCATTTGGCTCTAATGCTGAGAGTAAGTATACTAAAAATAGACACTCCATTACATCACCCTCAAATGGCTCCAGTGGCCAATGGTTCATCTCACCAAATGTTGCGAAGGAATGGAAGGAAAAAGGCCTATGTTTTAAATGTAGGAATAAAGTACACTATCGACCATGCATCCAAGTGCCCTTATAAGACAACCAAGGTCAAGGTTCATAGCATGTATGCAATTGAAGATTGACACAATGATGAGGATGACTTACCTATTGACAATGATGAGGATGTGGATCATGAGCAGTTTTATGACCCAAATATTGGATTCCCCTTTTACCCAGGTGGTTGTCTATCCCATACACTTTATTTGACATCCCACTTAACTACCACCTCCCTTTGTTCCATCTCCTTGGATGTTTGGATGGGTTCTCAAAACCCCAACACCCCCTGCGCATTCAAGGCAATCTTCATGGGAACCATGTCTTTATCCTTGTGGATAGTGGTAGTACTCACATTTTGTCAATAAATCAGCCATTAACTGGTTGAAATGCACCTCTACCGAATTACAACACCCCTTGAAAGTTCAAGTAGCAAATGGATAGGAAGAAATCAACACACTATTGGGGGTAAAGGTGCCTCTACCTAGCTACCCGTGTATTACTACACTGACAGTACCCACGCCTGCACACTACAGGTGGCGGGTGCCCATCACTATCACTTCATTCATTCTTTTAGTGACATTTGAATAAAGGGAAGGCCTATCACACATTGTGACTATTGGAGTTTTCACATTATGTGTGTGTCTCTCTGTTGCTCTTGCTCCTTCCACCATAGCTCTTGCTCCCGCTTGTGCTTCCACTTTAGGGCTCACCTCCCTTCAACTGGTATCAAAGCCTTCTTCTTTGTGAGCTTGAGCTTGGTCTGGCACACTCTCAGCTTCCATTCGAATACCTACAGTAGTCATCTCTTTGTTGGCAACCATAGCCACTCTGTTCGAGCTTCCTATCGGTTGCATTCTTCTTGGGCACTCTTTGAGTCTTCTCGAGCAAGTTGGAGCAACCCCCCATAGTCCAAACCCTACTGGTGCAACATCACGTTGTGTGGAACATGCCCTTTTTTTAGCAGCAGCTCACGTTTTTCATCTCCTACACATCATATCTTCTTCATTGGGTAGCTATACAAATACTTATACACCTGGTTTTGATGCTTGGCATTGATCCTTTTACTCTTGGCATTCATTTTGAGTGCTAAGATTCAATTTTGGACTCTTATAACAGTTCATAGACTATCATAAAATAGGGAAGCACTTATCTTTGATGTCTACACTCATTGCCATTGGTTGGATGATGCCTGATTTTGCCCGATTGTTGATGCTTATATATTCGGGGATGCTATGTCATTTCTTGGAGTTGATTTTGGACTAATTTAACCACTTTATTTACTTTTTTTGGGTTGAGGTTTACTGGCTGGAAATATAGGGCATCACTCTATTTGATGCTTCTATGGTCACCTTTATTGGTCTTATGATGCCCGGTTATGTTGGGGTGATGTCTACATGTATGGGAATGCTATGCCCGTGTTATAGAATGGATTTGGATCTAATTTTGGCACTCAAATAGCTTGGTTTGATAGTGTATTCATTGTTGTATACATTAAGGCTGAACCTCTTTTAACAGGGCTCTTGGCCATGATTCGGGTGTTCTATTTGCACTACTGATGTGTACCATTGATGCTAGTACATTGATCTATCATATGCACATGATTTGAGGTGGCTTTGAGCTTGATTTGAGGACTATATCATAGTGAATTTACTATTGTAATAACCAAGGCTAAAGCCTATTTGGTCAATGTATGCTCTACATATTGGTCACACGAGTGCTTCCTGAGTGACTCATATGACTACACGGATGTATATAGAGGTTGGCACATGTCTTGTATTGTTCTAGAATTGATGCCAGAAGGCATATGCCACGGTGGATTCCGTGAGGTTTTGCGGTGGATTCTGTAAAATTTTATTACCGGGGCTCATACACAAAGTGGATTCTTTGTGCGAGAAGTCGATGGGGATGCCTATCCTTTTCAAGCGTTTTGTTAATTTTATGTGTACATGGGTGATTCCATAGCGGGTGATTCTGCAAAATACATATTTAAATTAATAAACATTTATGAGTTTAGAGTGCGCACTCGTAATAAATTAAGGTTAGGATTGATTTCTAACCAATTTATTTATGTAGCTGAAGACTACTAGGTATTCACTTTTGTTGGTTTAATTGTTTTATTTTTCTAACAATTGTGAATGCTTCAGTTGATGTGTAGACCAAGCAGCGGTGGCAGTGGGAAGCATTGGAGGATAGCGTGTATTCAAATTATCGTCAATTTTTTATGGGCGCATATCTTAGGCATGGCACCTATATTTTGTCGTGCTTATTTATCAAAGCGCTTGGTATTTATTTATTATTTTTGTATGCGCATGGACACACAATTTAAATATTTGTATTAGACATTGTATTTGGGTACCGCCTGACTTCTTGGGCGCCCATTAGTTTTAATTCTTTATTGGCACAAAAGCAAACTCAAAAGCTAAAGCGTGCTATTTTGTAAATTGGGCTATTATTTAAGCTTGAAGATGAATAATATATTAAATACATGCTTTGTGGAGCGCTCACACAAGGCATGGGGGGAGATTGCACCCAATTGGTCTCTTGTTCATGTCGTGCAAGCTTTCTTCATTGGTTTTTGTGTAAAAAGTAGAGTTCTTTTGTTCTTGGGGACCTTCTGACGCTCACTACGCGCGCATACGGTGATCGATTTGTACACCAATGGTATCAGAGTGAAGCTGAGATCGAGAGCTTCCAATCGCTTGCCATGTCATGCGAAGGCGGAGCTCTTGGAACGATCGAGCTCTACAGTTAGTTTCGTCGTGAACGGTCGATACCAGCGTGTTCCTAGCAGTCAAGAACCCCCTTTTGCACCCTCTGATCGTGAAAGACCAGCCTATGTAGGTGAAGGACCGGCGGCAAAGTTCCTTCATCAAGTCGTGAATACACAGGATGACTGAACAAAACATGGACGTTCTATGGCTGAAGGTGATTTACCTGAACCAACGATGGAGCAAAAGTTGGATTTGATTATGATGCAATTCGAAGAAGAACGAAGAGCCCGACAAGCTTTGCAAGTTCAATTGGCCAATTTGCAACGATCTACCACCGATTAAGATGGATCGCAACTCGAAGATTTTATACGACATACCATCGATGCAACACTTAAAGCCCAATCCATCCGCAAAGAAACAAAGATAACTAAAAGAAACTTCAAATTCCGTACTTTCAATGGATCACGCGATGGAAAGACTGTACTTGCTTTTATCAGTCAATTTGATTACTTCCATGAAGAAACATATGCTGAGAAAGACAAAATTAAATGTGTCACTAACCATTTAGTTGACCAAGCATCTTTATGGAGGACTATGGTCTGCAAGAGCGTTGATTGCCCCACTACATGGGAAACTTTCTAAAAGAAATTTTTGTAGAATTTTCTTCCTCCTCAATTCCATGAAAAAGCCATCAAGCAATGGGATCTACTACATTAGAGGGATCGCGAACATATTTCCCAATACACTAAACGTTTTTGGAATGCCCTACTGCAACTACGAATGCTTGAAGATGTACTTGAAGCAACTCATAAACGCAAGTTTATGTCTGGCCTACTTCGACATTTCTATGCGGAAGTTAATATGTTCAAGCCAACAATACTTGAAGATGCAATTTCCTTGGCCCATGACACTGAAGACAAGATTCGCGGAAGAGACAAGCGACCACAATAATTTCTAACTAATGGTAACTTTGGTTCCAAACAATTCAATTCAAATTTTCGAAGATTCAATCAAAGTCGTTTTCTTCCATCTTCATTCCATAAATCTTGGACACGACCACCTGCCTTGCCATTAAACACCAATCCAAACCCTAAGCCATCCCCATAGTCAAATCCTAACATTCCTAAACTTCCTGCCATTACCAATAATGTATCTAAAGCAAAACCCATAGTTTGTTACAAATGCCATCAACCTGGACATCTAGCAGCCACTTGTCAATCCAAAAAGCCATCTGTCCATATCAATTATCTGGGAGCAATAGAAGAAGAAGAACGTGAGGAAATGCCAGACTTTACGGAAGATGATGACAACATTGGTACTACTTTGGATACTTTGCTAGGTATGCCAACTCCCCATTCTTTGTTAACAATGAAATGTTTTATGCATGGTAAAGAAAAGACTATTTTACATGACTTTATTTCTGCAAAATTAGTCAAAGAATTGAATTTACAAACTGTTTCTATACATTATCGCATCAAGGCTGCATTCCTAGGTACTAGATATAATGGAACACAAGAGGTGCATAATTTAGAAATTAAAATTGGTGAATATACTGAACGAAGAAATTTCTTAGTTGTACCTTTGCAGTCTAGTGACATTATCTTAGGAATGCCTTGGTGTCATCAATACAATCCTGATATAGATTATTCTACGCATTCAATTAAAATTTATTTTCAAGGAAAACAAATCACACTGCATGGTATGCACGCTTCCAATAATTTTCCATTGTTTTCTCATACTCAAGCTAAACGCGCATTACGTAAAAGTAGCAAATCTTATTTAATATGGGTGAATGAACTTCAAGCTAAATAAAAACAGATGCATCCTAGGCATACACAATTTCTTGCCCAATTTCAAGATTGTTTTGCTATTGATTTACCACCTGGATTACCACCTTCACGACCTGAAGATCATAAAATAGATTTAATTCCTGGAACACAACCACCGTGTAAAGCACCATATAAACATAACCAAATTGAATAGAAAGAAATACTTATTAGCTTTAATTCTTTTTTAGCTTTAATTAAATCTTCTATTTAATTTTGAATTTCTTCTATTTAATTAAATATTCTATTTAATTAAATCAAATAGAAGATTTAATTCCTGGAACACAATCACCATGTAAAGCACCATATAGACATAACCAAATGGAGATTTAATTGTATTTGGGTATCGCCTGACTTCTTGGGCACCCATTAGCTTTAATTCTTTATTGGCACAAAAGCAAACTCAAAAGCTAAAGCGTGCTATTTTGTAATTTGGGCTATTATTTGAGCTTGAAGATGAATAATATATTAAATACATGCTTTGTGGAGCGCTCACACAAGGCATGGGGGGAGATTGCACCCAATTGGTCTCTTGTTCATGTCGTGCAAGCTTTCTTCATTGGTTTTTGTGTAAAAAGTAGAGTTCTTTTGTTCTTGGGGACCTTCTGACGCTCACTACACGCGCATATGGCGATCGATCTGTGCACCAAGAATGCCTTTTGAGCCTTGATTGAGCTCTGTCTTAGTTGGCATTTGATTGACATTGGTCTACACTAGCATGCTTTGTGACAGTCATTTTGCCTATGGTCTATGCTTGACCCTTCAGTACATGCTTTGATGCATATGTCAGAAATGCATGCTCCTTACATTATTTGTATTTGATTGCCACTTGGAGCTTTAATTGGGCTTTCATTTGCATAATTTGAAGCTCTTGGATGCTTATTTGGATTGTCAGAGATTTGACATTGACTGCTACATAATGTACTGGATGTTATAGTGATGCTTGACCAATCCCTTGCTCTGGATGCTCCATTGATATATGGTCTTGGCTCCATGATGCCTTATGTATTCACATGCTATCTTTGAGCTTGGTTGCTTGATTGACATCAATCTTTCTGCTAATGGGAGCTTCATGCTATCTCTGGATATTGCAGAGCTTGTGGTTTATGTAGTTGAGCTTCTTGAGCAAATGAGACTGGGATCTCTTACATGTCTATGCTCTTGATAGATACTTGTCTGCATTGGATATTTTTGGGCTGATTTGATCCATCTTCTCTTTGAGCATACACCGACCTTTCTTAGGTCCTATTAGTTAGGCATACACCTAGCTTGCCTTGCTCTCTGAGTTCTTTATGCCAAGGCTTGTATCCTTCTACTGACATCGATTGCTCTGACACATTTGGGTGTTTGGCTCATGGTTCTTGGTTGGTACAGTGTTTGCTACATGCCCTCACAGTCATACTTGACTTTGGATCATTGTTAGCTCATTGTTTGCTCTATTTTCTTAAACAGTTGATGGATCTCCACATGAAGAAGGGACTGAAAAGAGGGGGGGAGAGATCCGCAACAGAGAGTGGCATGGGATATGGAGGCTCAAGCGTTTTTCATGTTCATCTTCTTCTTCTTCATTCTTTCTTCTCTATCTCTCTAAAAAGTCCACTCCCACAAAATGGTATCCTCAAAAGATAGATACCCCAAACTTAAGGACACTTTACATACGCTTATACTTTAGATACATACAACCATAGGATATGACTTAGGATATGTCATATTTATCAACACTCCCCCTCAAGCTCAGAATGAGCTTGCACACATGAGACTCCAAGTGCACTCCTGAAGAACTCAAACTTATTTTTACCTAATGCTTTGGTAAAGATATCAGCAACTTGGTCATTTGTTTTCACATGGACCAAGTCGATCTCTTGACTTTTTCTCTAATGAAATGATAGTGCACTTCTATGTGTTTTGTCCTTGCATGGTAGACTGGGTTCTTTGCCAACATAATGCTGCTAACATTGTCACAATACATGATGACTCCACCATCAATCTCTATCCCCATGTCATATAAGATCAATCTCAGCCATGTCTGCTCACATGCTGCCAATGCAATGCCTCTATACCCTACTTCAGTGCTTGATAGAGCAATTGTAGGTTGCTTCTTACTCCTCCAACTTACCATGGCTGATCCAAATGAGAATGCATAGCCACTAGTAGATCTTCTATCCATAGAGCTACCTGCCTAGTCTGCATTTGAGTATCCAAACAATGAAGGCTTGATTCATTTTTCATAAAACAAGCCAAATCTAGTTGTCTTCTTCACATATCTAAGAACTCTTCTCACTACATCCAAATGTGATTTGCATGGTTTCTGCATAAACTGACTTATCAATCCAACAACATAACTCAAGTCTGGTCTTGTAATGGTCAAGTAGATAAGACTACCAACCATCTTTCTGAACATAGTGACATCCTCAACATAAGATCCATCATCCATCAACTTAACATTTTGATCCAATGGTGTATCAACCGGTTTGCATCCTGTCATGCCATATTTTTCCAATATCTCCAATGCATATTGCCTTTGTATCAGCCACATACCATGAGTTGTGTCAATAACCTCAATACCCAAGAAGTATCTCAACAAACCAAGGTCCTTTATATCAAACTCTTTATGTAACCCATGCTTGACTTCAGTAATCTCCTTCTCAAGTGTACCTGTAATAATGAGATCATCAACATAGATGACCACAACAACCATACCATCTTCTATATGCCTCACATAAAGTGAATAATCAGCTTTGCTCTGCTGAAATCCCATACTGCATAAGAATTTGCTGATTCTATCACACCATGCTCTTGGTGCTTGCTTCAGTCCATATAAAGCCTTGTGGGTATTTTGGATCCACATAGCCCTTTGGTTGATCCATGTACACTTCCTCTTCTAAGTTGCCATTCAAAAATGCATTTTTCACATCCATTTGATAAAGCTTCCAACCATAGATAGAAGCCAAAGCAAGTACTGATCTCACTGTCGTCATTTTAGCTACTAGACTGAATGTTTCTTCATAGTCCAAACCATAAGTTTGTGCATATCCTTTTGCAACCAGCCTTGCTTTATACCTATCAAGAGAACCATCCGACTTACATTTGACCTTATAAACCCATTTACATCCAATGGATTTCTTGCCATGAGGTAGTTTCACCAAATCCCAGGTCTTGTTTTTCCTTAGTGCATCCATCTCTTCATCCATTGCTTGTCTCCACTCTTTGCTCTCTACTGCTTCTTCAAAGCAAGTAGGACCCACATGTTGCACATAAGAAACCATGTATGCATAATGCATCTTCATAAACCCATTATAAGTCAATCTATCAACTGGATACCTTACCCTTTCTAACCTTCTCAATTGAGGTGCACTGCCGTGTGTCTCATCTGATCTAGCATGTGGTGGCACATACTTTCCTGCACTTCTAGTGCCAGGTGTTTTAACATGCGAAATGCCATACTCGTCATCTATAGATTCATCTTCTAAACTTTCAGCCATAGGTCTCTTTCCTTTTGCAACTTCTACACTCCTTTGTGCATTTCTCAATCTACCACTCCATGGACTGTAGCTGCCACTTCTTTCCACATTCTCTTGAGGTCCTGAAGCATCTTCCACATGTTGATTTTCAGCCTTGTTGTTTGCTGAAATTTTCCTTCCATAGCTATCATCATCATTGCTTTCATAGGAATCAACATCCACTGCAATTTTGGGCTTGTACCATGATTCATATTCACTAAATCTAACATCCCTGCTTATGTATACTTCCTTACTCACTAGATCATAGCATTTGTATCCCTTCTTCTCATCAAGATATCCAAGGAAAATGCATTTTGCAGCCTTAGGTTCCATCTTCTTTCTCAAATCATCTGGAACATGAACATAACAGACACATCCAAAGACTTTAAGGTATGTAACAGTGGGTGTCCTGCCATACATTCTCTCATATGGTGACATATTATGAGTCAAGGCTGTAGGTGTTCTCTTCATAATGTGAACTGTAGTATGCACTGCTTCTGCCCAATATGACAATGGCATGTTCATTTGGTTCATCATTGCCCTTGCAACCTTTGCAATAATCCGATTCTTCCTTTTAGCCACACCATTTTGCTGAGGTGTGTACCTGCATGTCAATTGCCTTTTGATACCATGATCTCTCAAGAAGTCACAAAACTCATATGACATGTACTCTCCACCATTATCTGATAAACATTTTATGTAGCATCCAAATTGCTTTTCAGCCATAGATTTAAATTCCAAGAACTTTTCAAATGCTTCACTTTTATGTTGCAAAAAGTACACCCAAGTCATTCTGCTAAAATCATCAATGAAAGTGATATAGAATCTACATTTTCCGCTCATGGAAACATTCTGACATGGGCCCCAAATATCTAAGTGTATTATTTCCAAAGGATAGCTGCTTATTCTCCCCCTCTTTGGAAATGACAATCTGGACTGCTTGCCAAATTGACAAGCCTCACATACATGATCAAAATTCACATATCCAAAATGCGGTAGACCATGGACTATTTGTTTCGATTGCATTTGCTTCAATCTTTGCAAATTAACATGACTAATCCTTCTATGCCATAATTCCACATCCTTATCTTGCCCATGTGCTCTCTCAACATACATAGAGTTTTGAATCACTGGAATACCTGCATCCAAAGCAAATAATCTCCCTTTCTTTCTACCATGAGCAATCACCCTGCCAGTTCTCCCATTTCTTCAATGAAACATCCAAACTTATTGAATCTCACCTGCAATCCTTGATCTTGACCAACCAATGCTAAGTTCTTAGTTATTGTGGGCACATAAAGTACATCACCAAGATTGTTCTCAATCCCATCTTAGTAACAAGTGGCACACTACCAATATGAGTAATGTTATGTAAAGTATCATCACCAGTGGCAACATATTCCTCATTTTGCATTTGCTCTTTGCTATCAAACCACTCAGCATGATGAGTCATGCAGTTTGCAGCTCCTGAATCCAAAAACCAATCATTCTCACGAAGAGGGTGAGTCATGCTCCCTAGCAAATAGGTGACCTCTAGGCAATCCACCTCTAGGTCCATAACCTGTACCACCATAAGTGCCTACATAGTGGCCATATTGGGTCCTTCCACGACCCCTAGACATGGCATTCTGTTTCTGATAACAAACCCTCTCAAAGTGACCAAATTGCCCACAATAATGATAGGTGCCATCTCTTTGTGAAGAAGGACTAGATCGTCCTCTACCTCTAGGGAAATATCTCTCCTTGCCTCTATGCATGAAGTCACCATGATCAAAGTTACATCTTCCATGAGCAAAACCATAATTACTACGACCAAGTGAAGAGCCTCTAGCTCTAGATGAGCTGCCACGACCTCTTTGGTGATAGAAAACATTGTCTCCATCTGCATTTTTGCCACTGCTAGATGCATTCAATCCCAACTTGATTTCTTCTGTAAGTAGCAATCCAATAAGCTCCTCAAAGTCAGGCATAGAGCCTCCTCTAACTGAAATAGAGGTATCCAACGATTTGAAAGCTAGTCCAAGTCCATTTAGTGTCACTGACACTAAATCATCATCATCAACAAGTGTATTAATGGATGCAAGGTCTTCTGCAATTTGCTTGATTTCTGCCACATAGTCACTGATACTGCGATTGCCTCTCCATGCACCATGTAATCTCTGCTTGAGTCGTATCTTACGAGCCTCTATACATGTTCCATACATTTTTTCTATGATTTCCCATGCCTCCTTACAAGTATTTGCCTTTTTGATACGAGGAATCAATGTTTCTGAAATACATATGGAGATCCAATGCAAAACTTTCCTATTTCTTTTGCTCTTCAGTTGGATGTTCAGGAACTTCTAGACATTCATCATCACTTTTTATGAGGTCCCATAGACCTCTACCCATTAAAAAAATTCTCCATCCTGTAAGACCAAACACTATAGTTGTCTTTGGTCAATTTGTCTCCCACAATGTGAGTGATCTATGTCGTGTCAGACATTATGACTACTATAAATTTAGAAAAAACAAAAATACAAGTTGTCCAGAAATGGTATTCAGCAGTATGCCCCAATCCAGAACATCAATGGTCCAATATGTGTTCAGGGAACAATAAAAAATTTGCCCAAAGTGATCCTCTCTCTCTCTTTGCCAGCATATTGTGTTTTCATTTCATTGTTGAATTTTGAATCAGGGTTTCAAATAAACTCTGAGATCCTCATCATACAGAAGATGTGATGTGGGTTTCAGCGGAGTAAGGAAGTGAGCCATTGTCTATTCTTAAAGTGATTCTTTGGCCGGGTTTTTTGGAGGACACAAGCAAAAATACCCGAATTGATCCTCTCTCTCTCTCTCTCTCTCTCTCTCTCTCTTCATATTAGGTTTCTGTCCAAAGTTTAGGCCAGAGGCATTCTGCAGTAGGATTCTCACGAACTCAAGTACATTTCTTGTCCCGTCATCTTGTCTCCGCTTGAGGGATCAACATATCCTCTGCCGCTTCCCCTCTCCATCCAGCCCTGGCTCATTTCTACTCTATTGCTAGATCATCATCTTTAACACATTCGCGCCTGGTCAACACACCAAGAACGACAACAGCAATTCCCCGATTGTCCGACTTGTCAGGTTCGGCTTGTTGGCGCCCTTAGC
Organism: Lygodium microphyllum; assembly: GCF_053477565.2. Classification (NCBI taxonomy): domain Eukaryota; kingdom Viridiplantae; phylum Streptophyta; class Polypodiopsida; order Schizaeales; family Lygodiaceae; genus Lygodium; species Lygodium microphyllum. The sequence goes on along the minus strand of NC_141140.1, from coordinate 16,248,272 downwards.
ATTCATATCATCGTCATAAAATGCTATTGCCACTAGTTTCACCAATCTTGCAAACTATTTCGTATCGACCTTCTCCATTTAGCCGACAACAGTTGGAGCCGGCTAATCTGGTGTTATTACTTCTCGCTGGCTTGTGAGACATGAAATGCAGGGGGTGCTATTATGGTGGCAATCTCCCGAACCATGTCGCATGTTCCTTGTTTAAGGCTTCACGAGCTTGATCACATGATGCTTTCAACACATCATCTGTAGTTGGAGTAGTAATGGACTCAAACTTGCAACTAACATCTTGCTCAATATTCTTCATTGTCCTCCTCTGAGTGTCAGAGTGCATCAAAATAGTTGTGCTCTGATACCAAATGAAAAGAGAGGGGGAGAGATCCGCAATGGAGAGTGGCATGGGATATGGAGGCTCAAGCGTTCTTCATGTTCATCTTCTTCTTCTTCATTCTTTCTTCTCTATCTCTCTAAAAAGTCCACTCCCACAAAATGGTATTCTCAAAAGATAGATACCCCAAACTTAAGGACACTTTACATACGCTTATACTTTAGATACATACAACCATAGGATATGACTTAGGATATGTCATATTTATCAACAGGGACCCCATTGTATGCTCACTTTAGCCAATTTCATTCTATCATGAAGAGTTTGCTTCAACATAGGGTATTGAGTTTCAAGATAATCTGCATCCTTTGTTTATGCTTGGCACCTTACTTAAGTCTTGGGATGCATTTTGCATTGCAATCTATACCAACAAACTTGATTGGCTCAAATTGAAAGATGTAGAGAGTGCTCTTTTGACTAAAGAAATTAATAAGAAAAATAATTATGTTTCCCATAGTTCACATGATTTATCCTTTAAAGGTGGCAGAAGTGGTAAGAAAGATAATGATTGTCATGAGAAGGACTCTTAGAAATCCCAATGTAAGACACGTAGATGCAGCAAGTCCCGTGCACATAAGTCTAATCTTACATGCCATTATTGTGGGAAAGCAGGACACATATTGTCGCAGTGCCATAAGACGCACGATGACAATCACAAAGAAAAGGGGAAAGAAAAAGTGCAGGAGAAATCCAATGATTGCAGCATTATACTTGCAAAGTCCAGTGTAAAGATTGAGGAGATAAATGTCATGCAGTCTGAGGAGTCCGATGGTGACTACATCTTAGCAGCCTCTTCATGTGATGCCTCTCAACTCCTGACCGACGCTTAGTCTATACATGCACAAATTTGGCTCTTGGATTCGGGTGGGTCTTTTCATGTGACCCCCTATTGTGTGTGGTTTCATACCTATTGCAATGTATCTAGTAGTGCGTGCTTAGGTGATGATCGGTCTCTTGCTATCGTTGGCATTGGTGATGTCACTCTATAGTTTCCCTATGGTAGCACTTTTGTTTTGCATAATGTATGCCATGTACTCACCTTGACTAAAAGCCTTATGTTTGTAGGCCAGCTTTATGATCTAGGTTATCATATATGCTTTGGCAATTCTGGATGGAAGATAACTCGTGGCAGTCTTGCTATTACAAGAGGTGCCAAGTCTTGTAGCCTCTACCCCTTGGTTGTATCTGGCACTACTGACTATGTTTTGTATGTGGGTTCTATCCCACACATATCTCTCTAGCATGCTCGTCTTGGGCATATGTTGCTTAAAGGAATGAAAATGCTTAGTGCTTTGTAGTATCTTCCGCCTTTTGACAACTCACATTTTAAGTCGTGTGATCATTGTTTATATAACAGGTAGACTAGGAATTTGCATAAAAAGTCTGAAAGTCCACACATGGGTGAGCCTTTGGCTCTTGTGCATTCAAATGTATGTGGACTCATGCCCTGTCAGTCATCCATTAGGGGGTGCAAAGTACTTCATCACATTTATTAATTATTATTTACGTAAGTTTTGGGCTTATCCCATAAAGCAAAAATATGATTTCTTGGTAGTCTTTCAACGTTGGCTTGCTTTAGTAGAGAACCAGTCGGGGCATAGGCTGAAATGTCTAAAGACCAATAATAGGGGTGAGTACATCTCACGTGCCTTTGAGCAGTTTTGTGACGAGCGGGGTATTAAGCGTCAGCTGACCGCCCCTTACACCCCTCCCTAGAATGGTATGACTGAGTGCATGAAGGGTCCGCAGTATGCTTAGACAAGCAGGCTTACCACAACATTTTTGGGTTGAGGCAGTCTCTACTACCGTGCATCTCATTAATATATTACCTTGTAGTGGTATTGACTTCTAGGTTGCAAAGGAGGTATGGATAGGAAAGCCTCCCTCATATGCTCATTTGCATGCCTTTAGATGTGAGGCATTCTGCCATGTGCCCAAGGACAAATACAATAAGTTGGATCCTAAAAGTGTGAAATGCATTTTCCTTGGCTATAGAGATGCAGGCTAGATGGGATATCATCTTTGGGATCCACAAAGGCACAAAAAGTGATCCGTAGCCATGATATTGTGAGGACAAAATGCATATACAATCTGAGAAAGTAGTTGAGATATGCAGGGTTATCTTTTAGGAGGAGCGCCTTGCTCCTGCACGGTCAGCTAGATAGCATGCACCAACACCAGCCGATCCTCATGGCCAGGATGTTAGACAGAATGTTGGATAGGCAGTTTAGCCTAATTTGAGGCATTGTATTAGAGATAGATGACCTCTTGACTGTTATGAGCCCTCCATAAATTATGTCTTTATTACATATGCAAGAGAGCCTCTCATCTATGATGAGGCTATGCGCAAGGGTGACAATCACTCTTGAGAGAGGGCTATATAGTCAAAGATTGCCTCATTGCATAAGAATCGTACATGGGATTTGGTTTCCTTGCCTAGTGGCAAGTAGGCTTCGCCTTGCAAGTGTATGTACAAGTTGAAAAGTACCCTTAGACACCCCAAGCTAGCATACAAGACCTGATTTGTAGCAAAGGGTTTTGAGAAAGAGCATGGTGTTGACTTAGATGAGGTCTTCTCTCCTATGGTTAAGATGACCCCTATGCTTTGTCTTGGCTTTGGTTGTAAAGCTTGACTTGGACTTGTATCAGTTGGATGTTAAGATGAATTTCTTACATGGAGACTTGCATGATGAGATATACTGGAGCAGCCTAAGGGCTTTGTAGAGCCTAGCAAGGAATACCTAGTGTGTAGATTGAGGAAGAGACTTTATGGCTTGAAGCAGGCACCTAGGGAATGGTACGACAAATTTGATGCATTCATGCAGTCATAGGGCTACAGCCTTAGTGCTATGGATCTGTGCTTGTATAGGAGAAAGCCCGTAATCTATGTGGATGACATGCTTTTAGCAAAGAAATCTCATGATGAACTACTCTTAAGGCTTAGCTCAAGAAGATCTTTGAGATGAAAGATCTAGGACATGCCTCTCATATACTTGGTATGTGCATTACACGTGACATGTCTCAAGGACTACTCTACCTATTATAGAAGGAGTATATCCATAAAGTTCTTGAGTACTTTCGTATGGAGGATGTGAAGCCTATTGGCTGTCCATTGCCTTCTCATGTGAAGGTATCATAGGCCGATTGTCTGCAAATAGATGAGTGGAGGGCCGAGATGGCCAAGATTCCCTATGCATCTGCAATGGGCAATCTTATGTATGCCATGATAGCCACCCATCTAGATATTCCTTTTGAAATTGGTGTTGTGATATGTTATATGGCTACACTTGGTAAGAGGCATTGAGATGCCGTAAAGGGTATCATGAGGTACCTGAAGAGCACTGCTGATATGTGTATATGCTATGGTAGCCAGGATACATGAGTCGTGGAAAACATTGACTTTGACCATGTAGGACTTGCAGATAGTAGGAAGTCCACTTTTCACTATGTGTTCACTTTTGCTGGATGTACTGTTTCATGGATGTCCAGGGTGCAGAAATGCACAACCCTTTCTACTACAAAGGTTGAGTATGTGTTGTAGCCACTTAGGATTGTAAGGAGGCCATTTGGTTGAGTTGTTTGGTTGCTGACCTTGGCATTGCAGATGCTATCCCTACACTGCATTCAAATTCTATGAGTGCTATCTAGTTAGCTAAGAATCCAATCTTCCATGTAAAGATGAAACACATTTAGGTGAGGTATCATTTCATTTGGAGGTCATTGGGAACAAGTCCATTGACCTTGTCAAGATCTCAATTGACTAGAATCCTACACATTTGCTCACGAAAATCCTCTCTACAGAGTGCTTTTCCTTCCTTAGGAGGTTGATGGGCATTGGATGAGATGACACCTTTCATCATCCTGTTGTATCTATGTATATATTGTACTACCTTTTCTTTATTCTTTTCACTCCTCACAAGGTAGATTCACCTTTAAAGTGGAAGGTTGTTGGGGGTAAAGGCGCCTCTGCCTAGCTGCCCATGTATTACTACACTAGCAGTACCCGACGCCTGCACACAATAGGTGGCAGGCACCCATCGCTATCACTTCATTCTTTATTCTTTCAGTGACATTTGAATAAAGGGAAGGCTGGTCACACATTGTGACTATTGGAGTTCCCACATTGCATGTGTCTCTCTCTCTTACTCTTGGTCCTTCCACCATATCTCTTGCTCCCGCTCGTGCTTTCACTTCAGGACTCACCTCCTTTCACACACATTTATGTCCTGTAGTTCCCCTATGCTTGGTTGAAAATTATGTGGTATTAGTTGATCTCATTGCCTTAGATTTGGGCCCCATTGATGTTGTCTTGGGTTGTGATTAGCTAAAATAACTGGGCAAATTTACTATGGACTTTTGTTAGCTCTATATGGAGTTTCTGATGTATGGATAACTCATTTGCTTAGAGGGAATTCAAGATAATGCTGATTTTTAGCTCATTATAGCGAAGCAACTCAAACGAGAGTTTAAGAAATGCTCACAGATCTTTGTCTTGCACTTGAATAAGGAAAATTAAGATCATCCCTCAAAAGCAACTCAAACGAGAGTTTAAGAAATGCTCACAGATCTTTGTCTTGCACTTGAATAAGGAAAATTAAGATCATCCCTCCAAAGCATCTAAGGATTCAGTCTTGCAAGCCATCTTACTTGAGGAGTACAATGATTTATTTTAGATGCCAATAGCCCTTTCCCCTAAGAGGCAAGTGGACTACCCAGTTGATTTAGAGCCCCATTTCAAGTCAGTGAACAAGCCACCTTATAGACTCTCCAAGTGTGTACATGAAGACGTTCCAAGGCAAGTCAAGGAGTTGCTTGAGATGGGTTTCATTGAACCAAGTTTTTCCCCTTATGTATCTCCTGTCTTGTTAGTCAAAAAGAAAGATGGCTCTTTCCACATGTGCATCGACTATAGAGACTCGGACAAAATTATAGTGAAGAATGTTAGGGGTAAAGGTGTCTCTGCCTAGCCGCTCGTGTTGTTGGGGGTAAAGGTGCCTTCGCCTAGCCGCCCATGTATTACTACTTGCTACTGCACACTGTAGGTGGCGAGCGCCCGTCAAAGTCACTTATTCTTTATTCTTTTAGTGACAGTTCTTTTAGTGACAGTTTGAATAAAGGAAGGCCCGGCCACACATTGTGGTTGTTGGAGTTTCCATTTGTGTCTCTCTCTCTTCTTGCTCTTGCTCTCCGCCATAGCTCACTTCCAAGCAAGCTTCAATCCTTCTCACCTTTCAACTGGTATTAGAGTGAGGCTTCCCAACTTTTTGAGCTTGGTTCGTGGCATTCTTAGCTTCCATTCAAATACCTACAACATTGGGTCTCATTCCCAGTAGCCATAGCCGACCTTCCGGAGCTCCCGTCACTCCTTGGCTTCCCGAGCACCTTCCCGACCTATTGAGGCACCCTCAGGGCATTGGTACAAAGATATTCAAGCATTCTTTTAGTGTTTTTCTTTAGCTCTCAAGTTGCAATTAAATAGGGCAGTCATACCTACAGCATTGGGTCTCCTTCCCGGCAGCCATAGCCGACCTTCCGGAGTGCCCGTCACTCCTTGGCTTCCCGAGCATCTTCCCGACCTATTGAGGCACCCTCAAGGCATTGCTACAGAGATATTCAAGCGTTCTTTTAGTGTTTTTCTTCAGCTCTCAAGTTGCAGTTAAACAGGGCAGTCATAGCTCAAACCCTTGGAGCTCGGATCTTGCTCCCTCTTGCATTTGGGCACTTGAGGCTTGTTGTGGGCCTCCCTGGGTACCCCCCAGAGCCTCCAACCACTACCATTGAGGCCATGTGGATGCATAGGAGTAGAAGAAGGGATCAAAAAATTTGTGCCATTTTTTGGCTGTTCTGGACAGCGCACTACAACAACTTACCTACTCCTCATTGATGGCTATGTCATGCTTCTTCGGGCATGGCAATGCACTTGGCAATGGTCTCTAACTTCGGTTGAAGCCTCCTTGATCATTGGCATCAGTTTTGGGTCAGATTTGTACATTCCCAGGAGTGTTTACAACAGTCCCACAGTCATGTTATGCAGAAGTAACATTGGCATCTAATGCTATGCTTGTTTGGGCACTTCTACTACTTAACCGATTTGGTACCTATTGATGCCTAATTGTTTGGGGGATGCAAGGTACATGTTATGCCATCATTTTGGACTAATTTTCTACTGAAAATACTCTGTTTTGAACAGTAAATCACTATTATACCATAGTGGGATGAAGCTTATTATCTCATATTTGGTTATGCCTATTGGTTTCAAGTTATGTCTTTGGGATATGCAATGAAGTATCGACCTTCGGGGCACGACATCGATCTTGTCTTTGGTTCTGGATTGCTTTTGAGCTTGTATTAAGCTTCGACTTGGTTGTTCTTCACTAGCATTTGGCTTCACTTGGCATGCTTTGGACCGGTCTATGCCTATTGCCATTGCTTGACATTTAGGCCTCTTGCATTTATGCTTTGGTCAGATATGGATGCCACTTGGTTTGCCCATGCTTGATAGTTACTTGGAGCTTCATCTTCAGATGTATTTGAGCATTTTGGATCTACTGGACATTACATTTGGTTGTCAGTTACATGCTCTTTGGATGCTTTCAAGCTTATGCTTTACGAGTCTGAGATAGCTTGGGATTTATGCTTTGAATGTATCCTACTGGCATTTGGCATATCTGATGCTATGTATTTGATGTATTAGAGTGTTGCTTGCTATCTTTGCATTTGACTTCACTTCCAGTAGGAGCCTCTTGGTATATTCGGATGTACACAGAGCCTTATTTATAGATGAGCTTGAGCTTGTGGAATAGTTACATGCATTTACTCTCTTGAGAGCTTTATGTCTGCTGTGTCTGTAGTGGGCTAATTTGATACGACTATTGAGGCATGCACCTATCTCTGTCATAGGTTTGTCAAATTTGTATGCATCTTGGATGGTTATGTATTGAGCTTCTTGTTCTATCAATTGTGCTTGTGCTTGGTCTCTTCTCTTACCCCGAGACCCATTACATGCATGACTTTTGGACCTATGAGATGTCTCTTGCCTAACAAGTTATTGGTTTGACAGTTCTTGGTACCTTCTTGCCTCTGGAAACTCACTGTTGGATGTATCTTGTTACCTGGCAGTTGCAGTGACATATGTATCAATGATTGCTTCATTTTGGGACAGTTTCACATACTACTGTCATTTATTATAACAAGCTGAAATTTGTAGATTTTAAGTACTTCTATGAGGGTAATGCTTACTATTTGATGTTATCTTGGTCATATTTGGTGGATAGGTGCTTCTCTTAGTGAAATCCACCCTTTCAACCAATTTTAGCAGTGGTTTTAGTGCATTTTCTGCTAATTACAACAACCTGCAATTTTACTTTTTTTGCTTTGATTTGGGACAGTATGGCTAGTCATTCGAAAGATACAGCTCTCTTTAACATTGCCAAGTTGGATGGTACCAACAATGGGTATTGAAAGTCCCAAATATGGCTGGTTTTGGTGTAGAAGTTGCAGATTAAACCCTTGCATTTCAAGGATGTTAAACCTGAGGATATAGATGATGATGCTTGGATGGAAGTTGATGAGCTATGCAAGTCTACTATTATTTTGTCACTCTCAGAAGAGGTCCATCATAATGTTGTTGAAGATGAGAATTAGAGTGCATGGGATTTATGGAAGAAGATTCAGGAGCTTTATGCGCAGCAGAGTCCTGCGTCACATATGTATTGATTGAAGTAGTTAATGGAGCTTCGCATGGAGGGGACCTCCCTTTCATCTCATTTCATCCAGTTTCATGCTATCATGAAGAGTCTGTTGTCACAAGGTTTTAAGTTCAAAGACAACTTGCATCCGTTGTTTCTGCTTGGCACCTTGCCTGAATCATGGGATGTCTTCCGTATTGCCATATGCACGAACAAGCTTGATGGGGCTGAAAATCAAAAATGTTAGAGAGTGCTTTATTGACTGAGGAAATCAACAGGAGAAACAATGATGCTTCTCGCTCTTCACATGCATTGACCATTAGAGGTGGTAGAAATGGCAAGCATGATAATGATCATAAGAGCACGGGGTCTCAGAAGTCCAGGTCCAAGTCACATGGTCGCAGTAAGTCCCATGGACGGAAGTCTGATCTTACTTGTCATTATTGTTGGAAAGCAGGACATATTAGGCCGCAGTGCCATAAAATGCGCGATGATAAGCGCAAGGAAAAGGGAAAAGAAAAAGTGCAAGAAATATATTTTGAGCACAGTATTGTACCTGCAAAATCCAGTGTGAAGATAGAAGAGGTTAATGTCATGCAGGCCACTGATTCAGATGATGATTACATTCTTGCAGCTTCTTCATGCGATGCCTTACAGGCTTTTGAGATATATTCTATTTATGCGCAATGTTGGCTCTTGGATTCGAGTGCATCCTTTCATGTGACACCCTGTCGAGATTGGTTTCATACCTATTGTACCATGTTTGGTTCTGTGCATCTTGGTGATGACAGGTCTCTTGACATTGTGGGCATTGGAGATATTAGGTTGTAGTTTTCTTCTAGCAGTTCTTTTGTTTTGCATGATGTACGCCATGTACTTGCATTGACTCGCAGCCTTATGTCAACTGGACAACTTGATGATGCTGGGTATTTTGTGTCTTTTGGAGACTCTACATGGAAGATTACTCATGGAAGGCTTGTACTTGCAAGAGATGCCAAGTTTGGCAGCCTCTACCCCTTACTTGTATCAGGAGTTACATTGGATCAGGGCTCTATTCCCCATGTATCCCTTTGGCATGCTCCTTTGGGGCATATGTCTCTTAAATGAATGAAAATGCTCCGTGCTTTGCAATATCTTCCATCTTTTGACTCTTCGCATTTTGATTCTTGTGATCATTGTTTGTATGGCAGGCAGACTAGAAATACATATAAAAAGTCTGGTAAGTCACACATGGGTGAGCCCTTGGCTCTTGTGCACTCAGATGTATGTGGACCCATGCCATGTCAATCACTTGGTGGGGCAAAGTACTTTGTTACTTTCATAGATGATTACTCAAGTAAGGTTTGGGCTTATCCCATAAAAAGAAAATCTGATATCTTAGACACATTTCATCGTTGGCTTGCATTGGCAGAGAACCAATTTGGAAAAAGGCTCAAATGCCGAAGGTCAGATAATGGGAGGTGAGTATGTATCATGTGTTTTTGAGCAGTTTTGTGATGAGTGAGATATTAAGTATCAGTTGATCGCCCCTTACACCCCACCCCAGAATGGTATGGCTAAACGCATGAATAGGACCATTCAAGAAAGGGTCCGTACCATGCTTAGCCAGGCTAGCTTATCACAACACTTTTGGGCTAAGGTAGTTACTACTGTAGTGCATCTCATTAACAAGTTGCCTAGCAGTGGCATAGACTCTCAGGTTGTAGAGGAGGTATGGGCAGGCAAGCCCCCCTCTTATGATCATTTGCATGTCTTTAGATGTGAGGCATTCTGCCATGTGCTCAAGGACAAACGCAATAAGCTAGATCCTAAAAGTGTCAAATGCATTTTCATTGGCTATGGAGATGTAGGAGAGATGGGTTACCGCCTATGGGATCCGCAGGTGCAGAAAGTGATCCGCAGCCATGATGTCATCTTTCATGGGGACAAAATGCATATGCAACTTGAGAAAGTGGTTGAGGTACGTAGAGTTATATTTCAGGAGGAGCCACCTGCTTCCGTTCAGAGCCCGCTCCATGGCCCCACTCCACGTCCAGCTAGATAGCGCGTAGCATCACCTGATGCTCATGGCCCAGATGCTAGACATGCTGATGTTAGACAAGATATCGATTAGGTAACAGAGCCTGGGTTGAGGCGTTCTACTAGAGATAGACGATTTCCTGACCGTTTTGCGCCCTTTATGGATTATGTACTAGTTATAGATGCAGGAAAGCCTCTTACTTATGATGAGGCTATGTGCAGGGGTGATTTTCACTCTTGGGAGAGGGCTATGCAGTCTGAGTTTGACTCATTGCATAAGAATAAGACTTGGGATTTGGTTTCCTTGCCTCAGGGTAAGAAGGCTTTGCCATGCAAGTGGGTGTACAAGCTCAAAAGTACCCCTGGACACCCCAAGCTGGCATACAAGGCTCGATTGGTTGCTAAGGGTTTTAAACAGGAGCCTGGTGTTGACTTTGATGAAGTCTTTTCTCCTGTGGTCAAGATGACCACCCTATGCTTAGTCTTGGCCTTGGTTGCACAGCTTGACCTGGACTTGTACTAGATGGATGCCAAGACGGCTTTTCTACATGGGGACTTGCATGATGAGATTTACATGGAGCAGCCTAAGGGCTTTGTAGACCCTGGTAGGGAACACCTAATGTGTAAGCTAAAGAAGAGTCTATATGGCTTGAAGCAGACACCTAGGTAATGGTACCATAAATTTGATGCGTTCATGTAGTCACAGGGCTACAGCTACAATGCTATGGATCCATGCTTGTACACGAAGAAAGCCCGTGATAGTTCTTTATTGATTTTGATACTCTATGTGGATGACATGCTTTTAGCAGGGACAGCTCATGAGGAGCTAGATGCTCTTAAGACTCAGCTCAAAAAGAGCTTTGAGATGAAAGATCTGGGACATGCCTCTCATATAATTGGTATGTGCATTACACGCGATAGATCTCAAGGACTACTCTATCTGTCACAGAGGGAGTGCATTCATGAAGTCCTTGAGCGCTTCCACATGGAGGATGTTAAGCCTATTGGCTATCCATTACCTTCTCATGTGAAGGTTTCACTGGCCGATTGTCCTGGGCAAGATTCCCTATGCATCAACCATGGGCAGTCTTATGTATACCATGATAGCCACCCGTCCAGATATTGCTTTTGCAGTTGGGGTTGTGGAACGTTATATGGCTACACCTGGCAAGAAACATTGGATGCCATGAAGGGTATCATGAGGTACCTGAAGGGCACAACAGATATGTGTCTTTGTTATGGCAACTAGGATATAGGAGTTGTGGGGTACACTGACTGTGATTATGCAGGACATGCAGATAGTAGGAAGTCCACTTCTGGCTATGTGTTCACTTATGCTGGAGGGGCTATCTCTTGGATGTCTATGGCGCAGAAGTGTACGGCCCTTTCTACTACAGAGGATGAGTATTGTAGCCACAGAGGCTTGCAAGGAGGCTATGAGGAGGCTATCTAGTTAGGCTCTTTGATTGCAAACCTTGGTATGACAGATGCTATGTATATACTGCATTCGGATTCTATGAGTGCGATTTAGTTAGCCAAGAATCGGCCAAGAATCCGGTCTTCCATGCGCCTAGCTGACCGTGTACTACTACACTGACAAAACCCGCCATTGCACACTGCAGGTGGCGGGCACCTGTCACATCACTTATTCTTTATTCTTTTGGTGACAGTTTGAATAAAGGAAGGCCCGACCACACATTGTGGTTGTTGGAGTTTCCATTTGTGTCTCTCTCTCTCTTATTGCTCTTGCTCTCCGCCATAGCTCACTTCCAAGCAAGCTTCGATCCTTCTCACCTTTCATGTGTTTTACTACACTAACAATACCCACCACTGCATACTCCAGGTGGTGGCCGCCCATCACTGTCACTTTATTCTTTATTCTTTTAGTGACAGTTTGAATAAAGGAAGGCTTGGTCACACATTGTGATTGTTGGAGTTCCCATTTTGTGTGTGTCTCTCTTTTACTCTTGCTCTCTCGCCACAGCTCTTTCTCGCAAGCTTTGATCCTTATCACATTTCAACTGGTATCAGAGCATGGTTGCTTGAGCATTCTGACTTGGTTCGTGACTCCTTCAGCTTCCTATCGATTACCTACACTCATGGGGTCTCCTTCTCGACAGCTATAGTCGACTCTCCTGAGCTCCCGTCACTCCCCAACTTCCCAAGCACCTACCTGGCCCATTTGGGCACCTTTAGTGCATTCCTTTAGAGGTATTGGATCTCTCTTTTGTTATTTTACTTTAGTCCACAGGTTTTGTGAAGTAGGGCAGCCGTGTCCTCTTGCTTCTTGTGATGCCTACTACTAGTGACTTTGCCCTTCAAGAGGGAGCTCCTAGGGGTCCTTGACTACTCCCCCAACCTTGCCTTGACCTTTCCCAGCCCTTTCATAGGCCTTATATCAGTTTGGGATAGCTTGAAGACATGTAAAAAATTAATTTTTTACTTCAGTCCTCCCTTGGCACTCATTGGCAGCTTGAAAACACTTCATTTGGCACTTGGGAACACCCCCTTGATGCTCAACATTGGTGGTTATCATTGGCATTGATTTGTGGACTGATTTGCCTCAGTCCAAGACTATTTTCCATAGTCCACAAGTATCCAAAAACAATGTTACATCAACACTTTATGTTTATGCTTGGTTGGCACTGACATTGGTTGCTTGGTTGGTCCCGAATGCACCCCAAGTGCTAGGGGAATGTATACCTATGATGTGAGATGCTTTTGGGGCTGAATTTACTCAACCATTGAATATTTTACATAGTCTAGAGGTAGCCCAAAATAGGGCACCCTCTGTCATTACACTTTATGAGTCATTTCATGCCCAATTATGCCTAGTTGGTGCCTATACATATGGGAAAGTATGCCTATGGTTTTGAGCTTGGATTGATGAGCCACTATTTGCTGAGTTTTGGACATTTATTTGATGTTGGAATATTCAAGGATGAAGCTCTTTTGATTATGTTTGGAAATGCTTATTGTATTCAGGCTATGTCTTGGATGTATATGTTGACATAGTGTGACTCTCGGTGATCGACATAGAGCTTCAATTTGCTCTTGAATCATTGGTTGAGCTTGAGCTCGCTTCGCATAGCATTTGGATCTTCATCTATGATGTACTTATGGCATGTACCTTGCTTATGTTTGATCGGTCTTGACATGCTTGGCCTATGCCACTACTACATGCCAGTTACATTGTTTGGACTTGGATGCTACTAAGCCTTGCTTTGGCTTTGATTGGACAGAGCTTACTTTGGCTATTTCTCGGCTTGCCAAAGTTACAATTTGGATGTATTTGATGTCTATGGATGCTATGTTCGGATGCTAAATGGCATATATGGTCATGAGATCTTATTGATGCTTGATCTTGGATCTTTTGGCACTAGTGCTATCATATGCCCTTGTTGAGTGTGGAAGCTTTTGCTCAACTGCCAAGACCTACGGAGCGCTTATTGTTTCAAATGTTTCAAGCCGAGCACTAATGGCTACCTCTCACATAGCCGACGCGCTATCCAAATCTACAGGTGTAGTGAGCTTAGCTCCATGCCGATTGAGTTACCTTCTCTCTCACGCACTCTGGTAGCTGCATGATCCAAGTGCAAGCTTCAAGCAAGCTCCATCCTCAAGCTCCACGCTCCAAGCTCCATTGCCGCGAGCAAGAGAAGAGAAGAGAAGAGAAGAGAAGAGAAGAGAAGAGAAGAGAAGAGAAGAGAAGAGAAGAGGAGAAGATGGAGAGCTTCTCCTCCCCGGTCCCTCACCCTCACACACTCACTCCCTCACACTCTCACACTCCCTCTCTCAAGCACAAGCTTAAGCAAGCAAGAAGAAGAAGAAGAGAAGAGACCCACTTTTGGCCACACACAAGAATGAGCTTCTCATTCACTTTTCAACTTTATATACAAAACCCTAAATCTCTTTTGGGCGGTCATCCCCTTATCCCCTTTTTTACATGGCCAGCCGTGGCCTAGGCCCTTTTTTCCATTGTCATTCTATCTTCCTAGCTTCCTTTCCACCGCCCGTCTACATTTACAGATTGCAGGATGAGAGCTCGACGCTCCTTAAATTAGATCATGATGCGCTTGCGCTCTTTTACAAAAGTATTGACTTGTGCTTTTCCTTGTGCGTCTTTTTCCCTTATTTAGGACTTTTCTATGCTTCTTGTGTTTCTAGATTTTTCTTGACGCGCCTTCGTCTTTTGTTTCACTTTTGCATTGGCCTTTGTCTTCTGCTTTAGATTTTCTAGATTTTCCACCTTGTTCGTCTGACGGTTAACATTGTCCCCCTCCTAGACGAGTGCCAGTCCCATGGCACTCACCGTCGTAGGTAGCAGGCTTTGGCATACACTAAAGACATGGGTGGAAGGGACATCTATGGTTACTGTGGATGAGTGTTGGTGGTGGTGTGGAGGAAGGTCGTTGGGGGCACGTTGGTGGCCTAGGTGGCTGGTGGTAGGGTTGTTGGAGTTGGTGGTAGGGATGTTCTTTATTGGGGATTTTATTGATGGCCATCACAAGTGTTGGTTTGTTGGGGATTCTGTACATGAAGATTTTTGGCGGGCTTGCAGGATAATAAAGGATAAGAATTCAGAGTTGAGTGTCAATGAAGAGCGAATGATGCTTTCGTTAGAGTCTTCAATACTTACAATTGAAAACCTCTCATAGGCGGTCTCTCCCTAGGGGTAGTGCTAGTCTTCTTTATCGTACACAAGACGTAGTTCAATTATTGAGAGTATTGTCCTACACTTGAGGACCCAAACTGTGTATTATGTGAGTGCTCGTGTATACTTAGATATTACGTAGTTAGAAGACCGCAGGCTGGTTTCTCGTAACAATGTGTGGGTGAAGCAAAGTTGTCCATGTTGAGAAGAAGTACACGTGAAGGTGTATGAGATATTCTTTGCGTTGTGACTGTATGACATAGCATAATTGAACACAAGGGCAACACACTTTTGGTAGCTGGTAGCTATTGGACATGCGTGATGAGGACAATGTACTTTTCATGGCCATTCGTGCGGTGCTTACCACGATTGATTGCAATGGTATTAATGCAGAGTGCAAGAGGGAATCGTGTGAATGGGTCAGGGTGACAGGTCTAACCATAGGCGAGACAAGCTCCCTAGGTATGTCCTGCCCTTGATATGCCCTGAACAATTGTGGGTGATGTTAAAGGGCTAGGGGACTAGGGATGGAGCCAGCCGACCAAGGTCACTACACGTACCTAATTTGAGGACCCCTAGGTGCTGTGCTGTGATCGTGGGTGCTTTTTATCTTTTCATTCTTTTCTTTTTTTCTTTTTCATTTTCTTTTTGTTTTCTTTTTCTTGTTATTTTTTCTTTCTTTCTTTCTTTTTTGGACTAGCCTGAGTACAACCATTGCAATATGTTGAGGCTATCAGCCTTTCAATGGGTTGGGAGATATCGAGCTTCAAAGGCTCAGGAAATGGATATTACAGTGATGATTGTGCCCTGGCCTTATTGTTAGAGAAGTAGTTGTTTGAGATGGGGAGATACACTTGAGATTTTGCAACCCTCTTTGGAACGTGCGATGTTAGTACAATTGAGGTAAGGGCTCCCGTGAGTGCCCGTGTAGAGTGTAACCCAGAAAGAGAAAGTGGTTATGATCATGCTTTGGGACATATGATGTGGGCACTCACAAGGGTGATTTTCGCTTTCGACAGCGTGGGTTTGTCGCGGCTCTTTGTGAGATTGTTGGCCTCGCGATGACCTGGGTATTGAACATGTTCGCACGAAGACCTGCGTTGTCTTGTATCCACTTGTCACTTCATGAGAGTATATGCAAGTCGCATGCATCAAGTACAACGAACAGATGCAATCATGTCAAGATATTACTTTATCAAAATCCTATGATGCTGATTGCGATGCATATTCCGGTGCTTGTTAAAGACATGGCATATATTAGTAATATGTAAGGAAAGAGTATATAGGTGGGGAGCCTGTCCGTTTAACCATTTAAAGACAAAAAGTTATGGCAGGATGGCCTTTATTAAGCTGCTTATATATCATAGGGGCTACTCTATTTACATGAAGCGAGGCGAGTCCGGGTGGTTGGGCGACTGAGGCTGTGCCGGTGAGGGGCTCCTGTGAGGCTGGGCCGGAAAGATGTCGGCTGGGACCCAGATGGTGTAGTCCCTAGCTGCAACTGTTTCCAGAATGCTTTTAAACAATGCATCAAATTTCTGCTTGTCTCGAGCTACCCTCTCCTCTTTTGAGCACCTGGTGCCTGAGCGTTTGGTGGGAGCGTGCATGGTTGGTGTTGCCATACCCCATGTGCTCCCTTGAGCCCTGGTCCTCTTGGCTTGGGGGGTTTTCGGCCTGCATCCTGGGCGGTGTCGTTTGGGGCCTCTTTTCGGCGCGTACCTCCTTAGAGTAGTACGTAGCATTCTAGTGGGGGCACTAGTACCTTATTCTCTTTCCAATGGCAGAGAGCTTCCTTGCATGCCAGCTGCAGTATGTGGTCCATGGCTGCTATCGTAGGGGGACCTGCAAAATGTGAACCAAGGATTAGGACCTGAGGCAGGATAAAACTATTTGCATGGAAGGGATTATACAGTGGTTTATCAAGTGCCTATGACGAGGAGAGGAGAGGTGAGGCATGAAGTGTTTGTTGTAGAGGGATGGCCCCCATGATAATATTCATTTTTCCTTAGCCACCATTAGCAGATCTTAGCTTATGCTAAGTTGCATGGACTGGTTATCATGGAGTGGGGCAGGGCTCATCCTCGGTAGGATAGAGGGGGAAAGGTGTATAGAAAGGGACGATACCCTGTCTATACCATCAGAGGTGTTGGTCAGGGCTTCCTATGGCGGTAATGAGGGTTGCATGCCCTCCACCTGGAGGCAGGAATGGTCACACGACTTCTAAATGTGTGGTGAGAGGAGGGCCTGAGGAGCTTAGCCTATCAAACCCAACTCTTCTCCCTACGCTTGACTATCATTGCTTGTGTGTGTTGATATTGTTTATATAGGGTCACAAAATTCATTGTTTATTTATATACATATTTACAAATCCATGTCACTTCACGAGGATTAAAGCCAATTGTAGAACTCCGGATTGTACTGGAGTGTGACACATGCATCTAGTACTCGTGGCAGCTTACTCAATAACGATAGATATTTTGCAACATCGAGTAGCATGGAACCTTGTCCGAGTCTACTGGCAACATGTAACTCCTCCTTAGTGAGAACCTTATTAGACAAAGAGTTCTCTTGGCTAGTTTCAGCTAAGTCCGTACCCTGAATGCAATCAGCACCCTCGAAAGGAAGTTGGTGCCACATAGGTTGGGTCTCTTTGAGACCGCTATTTGGCCAATTGCTCCTTTGAGATTGTCATAATTTGGGCTCCTAATTCGGCCATTGCAATGCGGTTTTCAAACCAACTTTTTTCAAATTGACTTCGACCCTCTGATTGTCGCTTTAGTTGCTCTATCTCTAAGAGATTTGATTGGCAGAGCACGTCATTGAATGTTACAGTTAAGCATAGTTTGTCGGCTTCCTCGTCAGAGGTGAGTCGCATGCGTTCATGCAAGAGCCTGTCATAGTGCTCGTCAAGATGTTCTTGCTCTTCCTAGGATAGGGAAAATGGCAAGTATTCTTCAAGTTGCTCCTTAGGAAATGCCCCCATGTCTGCTAAGACATAGATATGTGCGAACACTTTGAGCTTAGCATCCAACTCAGTTAAGCATTCTGTGATACTTCTATGTTCAATAAGGGCTTGCTCGGTTGCTATCTCATGCAAGGTTCTAGGAGTTTGCCTAAGCTTTAGCATAGTTGGGGGCTCAGGCCTAGATGAGCAAGATTGGTCAACACTAGGATTGCTTATGCTCTCGGGGTTTCCATGTTTCTCCTGAGGCTTTGTTATTGCATCATGGTTCTCCTTAGATGTGACTGGTATAAATTTGTCACCCATTTGTGATAGCGTTGTATCCACTCTTGATTGGTCAATGCGAGTTCTGTTGTCGATAGATTGAGTGTTGCAAGCAACCGTTGATGGTAACGGCTGCTTTGATTTTTCAGAGCACACGGATGTGTCTGAGGTTTCACCACTATTAGGAGAGATATCAATGGGTTCATTGGTGGATGAACTCGATGCTTTATTCCTCAGCTCTCCAACGCTCTTGGTCTCAATGTTCTTGGGGTCCACAGCCACTTGCAACTGTCGTTGTTGCTTTCGTTCTTTTCTCTTCTTTTTCTTAGGCAATCGAGGTGTATCCCTTGAAGACTTGGGACCTTGAACTAGATCAGTCATAGATGTGCTTGGCTAGGCCTCAGCATTCTCTTTCTCTAGTGTGTCCTCATGGGATATAGCCATGGCCTTCTGAATAGCCTTGCTAGGTTGTGAGGGTACAACTGCCTCTCTTTTTTGGAGAGTCTAGTTCTTCAGCCAATTCCCTTCTATTTAACTCCTCCAACGTAGGCTTTAGGCGCTTTGGAAGTACTGGAGTTGTCAAGGATGCTGGTTGTGGCACCTCCTCCATAGGTGAACTGAAGGACACGTTCCGCAAGGGGCATTGTCACGGCCAGGGGTTGTGACTATTGTGATCCCTGATTGGAAGTAGTAGTAGCTATTTCAGTGGACTGGCTACTGTTAGTAGATTGCAGTGTCAAGTCCCTAGGGCGATCGGAAGTGGTCGTGTCTTTTGTTGCCCTTTGAGCATTCATTTGTGTAGATCGAGCATGAGTTGATCTAGTCACATTAGGTTGCACAGGCATATCCTTGGGCCGAGAGCTATGGATGGTGTCATGTCCCACCTCTTGGACATTTGGAATCTTAGATGGAGATAGAGATTGGGATTGAGCAGCTACACTTGACGACTGCTGTTGTGCTTCTTGTGTCCGTTTAGGGAAAGAGGATGTAGGAGACTTAGGACTCCTAAGTGGCTCTGACGTTGGCTAGAAGATTTGCTCGTTGTTGTTAGATAATTTTACCATTTGCTTTGTTGAGCATTTAACCTTGCCATGAGTAATGTTGTGCCTATGATGCCTGTTATCTTCTTGGGGAATCAAAGGCTCCTTGGGCACTAGTGGCTTTTGCATATTCTCAATGATTACATATGATATCTGCTTGTCAAGCACGCTAGGCTGAGGATCTACCCTCCAATTAGTCCCATTTGGTTTCTTGATTTCGACCGTGAGGGGCTCGGTCATTCCAATGTTTTTGACTCGAGACTTGGTTTTTCATTTAGATCTCCTCCTACGCTTCTTTGCTCTTGATATGATTTGGCCTTCAGTCAAAAGAGGGGGTTTAACAGGGGGTTTTGGCACCCAAATCCATCGGTTACCTGCGTAATACCCTTGAGCACGAAGCAACGCTTTGGATATCCATAACAGCATTGTGTTGACCCTTCATTGATGCCTTCGTCTATAAGGCTTGGGCTTCTTTTGGGGTCTTCTACGATATTTGTAAGTCCAAAGCTCGTCCTTGGCATTGTCTCTTGACCTTCTTGTTTCAGGCATGGCCTCACTCACTGGTTCTCATTGTTTGAACTGCGCTTGTATAAACTCTTCCAACAAGTCCTTTCTCTCCCTAGTAGGCTTGACTATTATGTCAGCACCTTCCTTGTCTTTCCCTTGAGGTTCGATGAGGTCACCCTTGCTAACAGTTGTGACTATCCTCACACTCGGTAGTGTCAGGTGTATCCTCTGTGCTACATAGTCGGCCTCACACTTGGTTGCCCTTTTGAAGGGTCTTCCTAGGAGGGTTTCCTTCCCATAATTAGCACTATTTGGAGGAACATGAAATAGGATAGGCAAGCTTTCAGTTTCAATTGTCGCAAGGATTCTGTACTTCCCTATGAGTGCTTGTGGATGTCCCCCGTAAGGGCTAAGAGTTGCATTAGTCAGTGTGAGCTCTGATTGGCCTAGTACGGTCCATGATTCATAGGTCAAGATATTAAAATCTGCTCCTTCATTAATCAGAGCATCGATAGTATGCTCTCTTTTCATGGTGAGTTTGACCCTAAGATAAGCAGGTGGTACTATGTCTTCGTCTTCTAGGTCTTGGCTTGTAAATTTAAGCCTTCTGATAAATGCCCTTTTCCCCAATTGCACAACCAGATGTGGATTCTCCACTCATGTATTGGATCGTCAGTGCAATGCTATTCAAGGAGCATCTATCATTAGGACTGTCATATCTAGTCATTCTCACTGTCGTAGCTTGATGTTGTTGCTTTTCGCTTTGACTAGATGCAATCCGAATGCAACACGTACGTGTTTTTGCAGCGTGGCCTTTTTGCCCTTGTTGGCTAGATTGGCGCATTGAGGTTCTAGGGTCTTTGTTTGTCTCTATTCGGGTATGGGCTTTTGGTTGCTCTTTTGCAAGTGAGAATCCATGCTCATGTAGAGCCATTACTACACTAGGGTCTAATTTGGAGGACTTGTCACGGCGCGCATTTTCTCTCCAACCTACTTGGGGGAGGTGTGGAGGGGATAGAGCCCCCTCTGCAGGGGTCCGAGGGGGAGGGGCAATCCCCCCTGCCCACAGGGCCTTTACAGTAAACACCATGCGTAATTTGGAGGACCATTTATAGCCAAGTTTTGAACTACTTGCTCTAAGTTTCAGCATAGTGATCGATCTATGATATGGTTTTGGCTCTATATGGTCTCTCGGTCAGTTTCAGGGTCTATAGGTTAAAATTTGAAAAAATCCAAATTCGGCCCAACAGGTTAGAATTGCAGGGGCTGAATGCCCGATTCGGCCCATCCGTAGGCTGATAGAAAGGGCCAAATGTAACTAGTCCGAATGCCAAATTCGGCTAGTCCGAGTCTGGTTGTCCGAGGGCCGAGTGGCCGAGTGCGCCGAGGGTCGAGTCAGGTGGGCCGAGTCAAGTGTGCCGAGTTGGCAGGGCCAAGGGCCGAATTTCAAAGTTGGTTCGAGTGTAGTGGGCCGAATGGCAGAGCGGTCTGAGGGCCGATTTTGGGAATCGTCCAAGAATTGCCATTGCTCGGATGGACTGAGCGCGACACGTTTTTTTGCTGGACTTCAAAAAATTCGTCGCGCCGAGCGATGGAGGCCTTCCTACTGGTCGAGTAGCTCCAGATCCAACCTACTCATGCAGTGGAAGGTGTGGAATTACCTAGGCTGGGCAAATAACTCCTAGATGACCAGATCGAAGTAAGTCCACGCGATGAAGCTCTCTTCCTCTCTCCTGCTCTCCTGAAACCCTGCAATGCAAAATGTGGCCTTTCTTGCCACTCCTGGCCCCTTATCACCCTGCTAGGCCCGCACTCACCTTAATCTTGCTTCCCTTACTAACATTTAACCCAAAATTTCATTTTTTTGCCCTTCTTTTCCCTATTTTAGCCTGTTATATAGCAACAGAAAACCTTACTATTTGCTCCAATGTTTTACTCTTATCCTTTCTAAATGGAAGAAAAAATCATAAGGAAAATACCTACACTACTCCATCATACTTTTCCAAGTCCAAAACAACAAAAAACTACTTGCTAAGGAGATCGCATACCTCTTCAAACTCCCTCTCTTCCTACCTATCTACCTCAAGCACCGGTTCAGGGAAAACCCTACTTCAATGCTCGATTTGAAGCGCGCAAGCGCTCAAGGCTTGAATCCGTTGGTCTCGGCAATGGAATCAAAATGTGGGAGCTTTTGCTCAATCGCCAAGACCCACTGACCGCTTATTGTTTCAAGTGTTCCACGCCGAGCACTAATGGCTACCTCTCACATAGCCAATGCGCCATCCATATCTACGGGTGTAGTGAGATTACCTCCATGCCGATAGAGTTACCTCCTCTCTTGCGCACTCTGGTAGCTCCATGATCTAGGTGTAAGCTTCAAGCAAGCTCCATCCTCAAGCTCCACGCTCCAAGCTCCATTGCCGCGAGCAAGAGAAGAGAAGAGAAGAGAAGAGAAGAAGAGAGGAGAAGATGGAGAGCTTCTCCTCCCTGGTCCCTCACCCTCACACTCTCACACTCCCTCTCTCAAGCACAAGCTTAAGCAAGCATGAAGCAGAAGAAGAAGAAGAAGAAGAAGAAGAAGAAGAAGAAGAAGAACAAGAGGAAGAAGAGGAGGAGGAGGAGACCCACTTTTGGCCACACACAAGAATGAGCTTCTCATTCACTTTTCAACTTTATATACAAAACCCTAAATCTCTTTTGGGCGATCATCCCCTTATCCCCTTTTTTACACGACTGGCCATGACCTAGGCCCTTTTTCCCATTGTCCTTCTATCTTCCTAGCTTCCTTTCCACCGCCCGTCTACATTTACAAATTGCACGGATGAGAGCTTGGCGCTCCTTAAAATAAATCATGATGCGCTTGTGCTCTTTTACAAAAGTATTGAATTGCGCTTTTCCTTGTGTACATTTTTTCATTATTTAGGACTTTTCTACGCTTCTTGTGTTTCCAGATTTTTCTTAGTGTGCCTTCGTCTTCCGTTTCACTTTTGCATTGGCCTTTGTCTTCTGCTTTAGATTTCTATATTTTCCACCTTGTTCGTCTGACGGTTAACATTGAGCTTCTTTGCTTGATATTTACGGCTTTTGTGCTAGTGGGAGCATCTTGATATGCTTGAGCAGGCAGTTTAAGCTACTTGAGCATTCGGATACTTGAGATTTGGATCTTCACTTACATGTTGCATGGTTGATATGCCGTGGTCTTCATAGATGTACTTGGGCTGATTGAAAAGTCCTTTGATCATAGCATTATGCTTACGAAATCTAGTGTGAAAATCGAGGAGATGAATGCTATGCAAAGACTGATGACTCCAATGAGGAGTATATAGTTGCAGCTAGTTCTTGTGATTTCATGTTTCATTTGGGGCTTTTGCCTGGAAGATCACCCGTGGCAGACTTGTGCTTGCTAGAGGTGCCAAGGTTGGTAGCCTCTATCCTCTTGTAGTTGATGGGTCCTTTGTTGACCATGTTTTGTCAGTCAGTTCCATTCCACATGTATCTCTTTGGCATTCCCGTTTGGGCCATATGTCTTTGAAGGGAATGGAAATGCTTTTTGATTTGCAGTACTTACTTCATGTGAGCATTGTCTTTATGGCAGATAGACTAGGAATACACATAAGAAGTCTGGTAGGACATGCATGAGTAAGCCCTTAGCATTGGTACATTCGAATGTTTGTGGGCCCATGCCCTGTCAGTCTATGGGTGGTGCAAAGTATTTTGTGACGTTCATTGACAAATTTTCGCATAAAGTCTAGGCTTACCCCATTAAGCTTAAGTCAGATGTCTTGGCTGTGTTTCAAAGATGGCTTGCATTGGTTGAAAACCAGAGAGGGCATAGGCTGAAATGCCTTAGGACCGACAATGGGGGAGAATATGTGTCACGTGCCTTTGAGCAGCTATGTGACGAGAGGGGTATTAAGCGTCAGTTGGTCACCCCCTATACCCCACCCCAAAATGGTTTGGTTAAGTGAATGAATAGAACCATCCAGGAGCATGTATGCAGTATGCTTAGCCATGTAGGCCTACCACGGAGCTTTTGGACTGAGGTAGTCAGTACAACTGTGCATGCCATCAATAGATCACCTTCTAGTGGTTTGGATTTCAAGGTTGCAACAGAGGTATGGACTGGGAAACCTCCGTCTTATGTGTACCTACGCGTCTTTGGATGTGAGACATTCTGCCATGTGCCCAAGGACAAGCGTAGCAAGCTAGAGCCTAAGAGTGTCAAATGCATTTTCCTTGGCTATGGAGATGTAGGTGAAATAGGTTACTGCCTCTGGGATCCGCAGGCACAGAAAGTCATCCACAGCCATGATGTAGTCTTCCATGAAGACAAGATGCATAGGGAGCCTGAGAAGTGAAAGGTGAGAAGGATCGAAGCTTACACTTGAGAACTATGGTGGGAGAGTAAGAGCAAGAAAGAGAGAGACAAGAAATGGGAACTCCAACAATCACAATGTGTGACCGGGCCTTCCTTTATTCAAACTGTCACTACAAGAATAAATAATAAAGTGATGGCGACGGGCGCCTGCCACCTACAGTGTGCAGTGGTGGTGACTGTCAGTGTAGTAATATATGGGTGGCTAGGCGGAGGCGCCTTTACCCCCAACAACCTCCCACTTAAAGGTGAATCTGCCCTAGTGAGAGTGAAAAGAAAAAGAAAAAGGACAGTACAACATGTACACATGTACAATAGGATAAGGAAAGACGTCATCTCATCCCACGCCCATCAACCTCCTGAGGAAGGCAAAGCGCTCTGTAGAGAGGCTTTTCGTGAGCAGATTTGCAAGATTCTGGTCCGTCGAGATCTTGACAAGATCAACAGACTTGTCCTCAACGACCACACGTATGAAGTGATACCTCAACTCAATGTGTCTTCGCATGGAAGACTGGATTCTTGGCTAACTGAATAGCACTCATAGAATCTGGATGCAATGTAGGGGTAGCATCAATACCAAGGTCGGCAACCAAACGACCCAACCAAATGGCCTCCTTGAAAGCCTTAGTGGCTGCAATATACTTGGCCTCTGTAGTAGAAAGGGCCATGCATTTTTGCACACTGGACATCCAAGAAACAGTACCTCCAGCATAGGTGAATACATAGCTGGAAGTGGACTTCCTACTATTTGCATGTCCTGCATAATCAGAGTTAGTGTACCCCACGACTCCTGTATCCTGGCTACCATAGCATATGCACATATCTGCAGTGCCCTTCAAGTACCTCATGATACCCTTTACGACATCCCAATGTTTCTTTTCAGGTGTAGCCATATAGCGTGCCACAACACCAACTGCAAAGGCAATATCTGGACGAGTGGCGATCGTGGCATACATAAGACTGCCCATTGTGGATACATAGGGAATCTTGGCCATCTCGGTCCTCTGCTCATCTGTCTGTAGACAATCATCGTATGATACCTTCACATAAGAAGACAATGGATAGCCAATAGGCTTTACGTCCTGCATGTAGAAGCGCTCAAGGACTTTATGAATGTACTCCCTCTGTCACAAGTAGAGGAGTCCCTGATGCCTGTCGCGTCTAATGCGCATACCATGTATATGAGTGGCATGTCCCAGATCTTTCATCTCAAAGCTCTTCTTGAGCTGAGCCTTAAGAGCATCTAGCTCATCATGAGCTTTCCCTGCTATCAGCATATCATCCACCTAGAGTACCAAAATCAATAAAGAACCATCACGGTCTTTCTTTCGTGTGTAAAGACACGGATCCATAGCACTCCTGCTGTAGCCCTGTGATTGCATAAAGGCATCAAACTTATGATACCACTCCCTAGGTGCCTACTTCAAGCCATAGACTTTTCTTCAATTTGCACACCAAGTGCTCCCTGCCAGGTTCTGCAAAGCCCTTAGGCTGCTCCATATAAACCTCATCATGTAAGTCCCCATGTAAGAAAGCCATCTTGACATCCATCTAGTATAAATCCAAATCAAGCTAAGCAACCAAAGCCAAGACTAAGCGCAGGGTGGTCATCTTAACCACAGGAGAAAATATCTCATCAAAGTCCACACCATGCTCTTGCTTAAAACCCTTTGCTACCAATCTAACCTTGTATGTCGGCTTGGGATGTCCAGGGGTACTTTTCAGCTTGTACATCCACTTGCATGGCAAAGCCTTCTTGCCCTTAGGCAAGGAAACCAAATCCCAAGTCTCATTCTTATGCAAGGAGTCTATCTCAGACTGCATAGCCCTCTCCCAGGAGTGACTGCCACCCGAGCGCATAGCCTCATCATAATTGGAAGACTCTCCTGCATCTATAACCAAGACATAATACATCGAGGGCTGAAATCTATCAAGTGGACGTATGTCTCTAGTAGACCGTCTCATGGTAAGCTCTGTTGCCTACCCAACTGCCTGTCCAACACCCTGACCATGAGCATCTGCTGTTGCTGCAGTTGTAGGCTGTCCAATTGGTTGTGCAGGAGCTCTCGGCTCCTCCTGAAATATGACCCTACGAATCTCAACAACTTTCTCAGGTTGTCTATGCATCTTGTCTTCATGGAAGACTACATCATGACTGCGGATGACTTTTCATGCCTGCGAATCCCAGAGACGGTAACCCATCTCGCTTGCATCCCCATAACCAAGGAAAATGCATTTGACACTCTTGGGATCCAGCTTAGTTCTCTTGTCCTTGGGCACATGACAAAATGCCTCACATCCAAAGACACGGAGATGCGCATAAGAGGGAGGCTTTCCAGTCCATACCTCCTCTGCAACCTGAAAATCCAAACTACTAGAAGGTAATCTGTTTATGACATGCATAGCTGTACTAACTGCCTCAGCCCAAAAGCTCTGTGGTAGGCCTACATGGCTAAGCATATTGTGTACACGCTCTTGGATGGTTCTATTCATTTGCTCAGCCAAACCATTCTGGGGGGGTGTAAGGGGTGGTCAACTGACTCTTAATACCCCTCTCATCACATAACTGCTCAAAAGCACGTGAGACATACTCACCCCCATTCTCTGTCTCCTTAGGCATTCTAGCCTATACCCAGACTGGTTCTCAACCAATGCAAGCCATCTCTGAAACACAGCCAAGACATCGGATTTCAGCTTAATGGGATAAGCCCAAACTTTCTGTGAAAAATCATCTATGAAAGTAACAAAATACTTTGCACCACCCATAGAATGACAAGGCATGGGTCCACAGACATCCAAATGTACCAATGCCAAGCGCTCACTCATGCGTGGCCTACCAGACTTCTTATGCGTAGACCTAGTCTGCCTGCCATAAAGACAATGCTCACATGAATCAAAACATGCATAATCAAGGGGCGGTAAGTACTGCAATACAGAAAGCATTTTCATTCCCTTCAAAGACATATGGCCCAAACGGGCATGCCAAAGAGATACATGTGGGATAGAACCCACAGAAAAAACATAATCAAGGGAAGAAGCGAATACAATCAAGGGATAGAGGCTGCCGGCCTTGGCACCTCTCGTAATCACAAGTCTGCCCACGAGTGATCTTCCATGCAGAGTCTCCAAAAGATACTTGATAACCTACGTCATCAAGCTGTCCAGCTAATAGGAGACTACGTGTCAAAGCATGTACATGATGTACATCCTGTATAACAAAACTGCTGCCAGAAGGAAATTGCAACCTAACATCACCAATGCCCACAATATCAAGAGAGCTGTCATCACCTAAGCACATAGAGCCCGAAACAGTACGATATGAATGAAACCACTCTCGGCAAGGTGTCACATGAAAGGATGCACCTGAGTCCAAGAGCCAACACTGTGCATACATGGAGTGTATCTCTGTCATTTGTGAAGCACTAGAAGAAGCTGCAAGGATATAATCATCATCATCAACATCCTCAGGCTGCATAACATGGATCTCTTTAATTTTAACACCAAGCACTATGTTGCGATCAGAAGACTTATCCTGCACTTTGTCTTTTCCCTTATCTTTGGGCCTTTCATTGCGTAGTTCATGGCATTGTGGCCTAATATGGCACAATGGTGACAAGTAACATATGCATTCGTGCCAGGGGATTTGCTACGTGACTTCCCACGAGACTTGGACCAAGATTTTTGAGAATCCCGTCCACGGCCACTGCCACTGCCATGCTTTCCATATCCATCATTCCTGTCTCTAATTGTCATAGCATGTGACACACGAGAGGCATCCAAATTCTTACGGTTAACCTCTTCCTACAGAAGAGCACTCTCAACATCAGATAATTTTAAGGTAGCAGCAGAGGCACATAATGCAGTGCGAAATACATCCCATGACTCATTAAGAGTACCAAGCAAGAAAAGAGGAGTGGCATCCTCTGCAAAAGTGATGTCCTGCAAAGTCAAGTTCTTGAGTATAGCATGGAATTGGCTCAAGTGAGCAGACATGGTCACATTCTTCTTCATGCGCAGATCCATAAGCTGCTTCAGCCAATACATCTGACTCGCTGGACTTTTCTTGTCATAGAGATTCTTGATTTTATTCCACAAGTGCCATGCACTCTGTTCTTCCTCAAATACATTGTAATGAACCTGTTCTGTGAGAGATAATACAATAGTGGACTTGCATAACTCATGAAGCTCAAGCCATTCCTCATCTGGCATAGTTGTAGGCGGATGCCCACTCAACCTCAAAGGTTTGATTTACAATTTTTGCACCAACACCTGCCAAATCTAGCTCTTCCAATAAGAGTAATTTGTACCATCAAGCTTAGTGATATTGAAAATAGCATGATCAGTGGATGAACTCACCATAATGCAGGCTGGAAGACTGTAGATAGCCATGGCAAAGCACATTGCATACCATTATCAATAAGTCTATTATCTTAAATTTCCTTCCCCTCCCTCTCCCTCTCTTTCTCTCTTTCTCTCACCCTCTCCCTCTCCCTCTCGTTCTCTTTCTCTCCCTCTCTCATTTCCTTCCCCTCCCTCTCCCTCTCTTTCTCTTTTTCTCCCTCTCCCTCTCTATCTCTCTTTCTCTCTCATTTCCTAAACAAGCAAAAAATAAAGTGATTTAAACATCCTCCAAGCAAAAGGGAGAGGGAGAGATACAATGCACTCTCCCTCTCTTTCTCTTTCTATCCCTCTCTCATTTCCTTCCCCTCCCTCTGCTTGCTATTTATTGCAGAAAATGACCAAAAAAACACCAAAATCGAGATAAAATGGTGAGAAAAGTGTAAGCAAAGCTGCTGTCCACCAAGTATTAGTGAAAGTACATCATTTCAGAATATTTCAACATGAAAAATCCTTGTCAGTTCGGAGTTATATGCTTGCTGTAATAAATGACAGCATGGTACTGTGAGAGGCAATTGCTGACCAAATCACTGCACCAAGTCAATAAATGACAACCAAGACATGACCAGCCATAAATGGGCATAAATCAGCACCAAAAAATCATCAAGACCCTGAACAAACATCCAAACATGCCACCAAAGCATCCGTCAGTGTGAGTAGGCATACCCCTTGGACAATAGGGCAAAGTATACATAACACTGGCAAGACCTGACACCAGTAGGTGTATGCTCACTAGAGTGCAAAGCCCAAGCTCAGGTCAAAAGCAATTCCAAGATATCAGTGCATGATCCATGCAACATGTAAGTGTAAGAGATTCCAAAGTCTCAAGTATCTGCAAAATGCTCAAATAGTATAAACCTCCTGCTCAATGTTGGCCAAGCATACAAGATGCTCCCACAGGCACAAAAGGTGGATAAATGAGCTAAACAGTTCAAGCAAACCAAGTCAAAGTACCAAAGATAGGTAACCAAGACAATGCCTCAATAGCATCCAAGGTCGTAATGGAAAAAGCCAAGTTGTAAAGAAAAAATCCAAGTCAATGTCCAACTGCTCAAGGGAATACTCAAATGAATGTCGAGACGAGCTCAAACAACTGCCATCCACAGCCAAAGCATAAAGCATTCACCAAGACATTATAACCCGTACTGGGTAGCCTAGGCATAAACCATGTCATAGATGAAATGTTAGCTGTAAAGAAGTGATAGTAAAACCCAAATTGAGCTCTAATCTCAGATCAAAAGCATTCCGGAGCATAAACAAGACATGTCACATAGTCCAAATACATCATGACATCATATCGAGTAGGCGGGAGCACCCCATGACCAATAGACATAACCCAACTATAGCATAAATAGCTTTAGCCCTAAAGTTTCTAACACCATATAAACTCTGTAAACTGAGCAAATCAGTGCTCAATCCAAGCTCAAATCCATAGGCAAACCATAGGCATACATTTTCGAATGTATAGGCACCAACCAGGCATAATCGAGCATAAAATGCCAAGACCTGTAAGCATAAAATTGAAGTAATAGGTGGCTGCCCTGTTTTGGACAGATCTAGGATTATTCAAAACAGTCAATGACTGAGCTAAATCAGCTCCAAATGCATCTCACATAAGAGGCATAACATCCACAAGTGATCCGATATCAATAGACATCAGTAGAAGCATGACATAAGCCATAGGCATACAAATACATGCTGTCTTAGACCTGAAATCTGTTGCAAAATATTCTATCATCAAAATTTTGCAAATTTGACATCAACATTGCATTCAGAGCGTGCCAAAACCCCAACTTAGATTGTTACCTTGCCTGAATCGGGTTCCGAATGCCTGAGATATGACAAAAATAGTGATTTTTGGGCCAAATTTTGAAACAGGCGCAAAAAAAAAAACGTGAGTTGGCTAGGAGGGTCTATTGTCCCATGTGTCAACAATGGGGCCCAAAGGGGGCACAAATGGGGGCCAAAGAAGGCCTACACCAAGCCTCAGCAAGCCTTGATAGGCTCGAAGCAAGATCCAGGTGAAGGAAGCTCCAAGAGGTGTGAGCTATGACTGCCCACAACCTGTGAAAAACCTGTTTACCTAGACTTGTGGATTGAAATAAAACTCTGAAATAATGAAGCAATACCTCAATGTCAGTGCCCTAATGGTGCCTCAATAGGCTAGGAAGAAGCTCAGGAAGTTGGGGAGTGACGGAAGCTCAAGAGAATGAGCTATGGCTGCCAAGAAGGAGACCCAAAATGAGCTTGGAGTCGATGGGAAGCTGAGAATGCCACGAGCCAAGCTCAAGAGTCGGAAGGAGGCCCAAAATGAGTGGGGAGTTGAGGGAAAGCTGAGAATTGCATGAGCCAAGCTCAAGAGTGGGAGGAAGGAGACCCAAAATGAGTGGGGAGTCGATGGGAAGCTGAGAATGCCACGAGCCAAGCTCAAGAGTAGGAAGTCGTGCTCTGATACTAGATGAAAGGTGAGAAGGATCGAAGCTTGCACTCGAGAGCTATGGTGGAAGAGCTAGAGCAAGAAAGAGAGAGACAAGAAATGGGAATTCCAACAGTCACAATGTGTGACTGGGCCTTCCTTTATTCAAACTATCACTAAAAGAATAAACCAGATATTGCCTTTGTAGTTGATGTTGTAGCATGCTATATGGCTACACCTAGAAAGAAACATTGGGATGCCGTGAAGGGTATCATTAGATACCTGAAGAGCACATTAGATATGTGTATTTGCTATGGTAGCTAGGATACAAGAGTTTTGGGGTACACTGACTCCAATTATGCAGGACATGCAGATAGTAGGAAGTCCACTTCTGGATTTGTATTCATCTATGGTGGAGGTGCTGTCTCTTGGATGTCCAGGGTTCAGAAGTGTATGGCTCTCTCTATCTCTGAAGCTGAGTATGTTGCAGCCCCACTGAAGCTTGCAAGGAGGCCATATGGTTGGGCCATTTGGTTCATGACCTTGGGATTGATACTATACCTATGTTGCATTCGGATTCTATGAGTTCTATTTAACTAGCCAAGAATCCGATCTTCCATGTAAAGATGAAACACATTGAGGTGAGGTATCGCTTTATACGTGAAGTCGTGGAGGACAGGTCTGTTGACCTTGTCAAGATCTCCATTGATGAAAATCTTGCAGATTTGCTCACGAAAAGCCTCATTACTGAGAGCTTTACCTTCCTTAGGAGATTGATAGGCATTGGATGAGATGACGTTTTTCCTCATCCTGTTGTACATGTGTAAATTGTATTGTCTTTTCTTTCTCATTTTCACTCCTCACTAGGGCAGATTCGCCTTTAAGTGGAAAGTTGTTGGGAGTAAAGGTGTCTCTACCTAGCCGCCTGTATATTACTACACTGACAGTACTCGCCAATGCGCACTTCAGGTGGCGGGTGCCCATCATCGTCACTTTATTCTTTATTCTTTTAGTAAAGGAAGCCAGTCACACATTGTGGCTATTGGAATTCCCATTTTGTGTGTCTCTCTCTTTTGCTCTTGCTCTCATGCCATAGCTCTTTCCAGCAAGCTTCGATCCTTCTCACCTTACAAAGAACCGCTATCCCATCCCTCGAATTGATGACTTGCTCGATGAGTTGAAAGGGGCATGCTTTTTCACAAAGATTTGTTGGGCTACCATTAGATCCATATGAGAGAGGATGATGAGATCAAAACAGCTTTCAAGACTGATCATAGACTCTATCATTTTCTAGTGATGCCTTTTGGGTTGACTAATGCCCCTGCCACATTTTAGAGCCTCATGAATAAAATTCTTCACCCCTTCCTGTTCAAGTTTGCGCTCATTTTCTTTGATGACATCCTCATTTACAATAAGTCACAAGAGGAGAACTTGACACATGTCAAAAGTGTATTTGATATATTGAGAGAGCATTAACTCTTTGATAAGGAAAGTAAGTATATCTTCATGTAGACATCTATAGAGTACTTGGGACACATTGTTAGTAAAAATGGCATATGGGCTAATTTTCAGAAGGTGCAATGTGTTAAGGATTGGCCCTTCCATCCCCACCACTACTTCATTACATGGTTTCCTTGGTCTCTCCTAATTTTATAGACACTTCATTAAGCATTATGCCACCATTGCAACACCTTTAATTGATTGACTAAAAAATGAATATTTCTTTTGGGATGCCACTATTGATCATAGCTTTAAATAGTTTGAAGGAAATCCTTACTTTAGCCCCCATCCTTGTATGCCCTCCAAGATGTTTACCATTCAATGTGATACCAATGGTTGGGGTATTGGTACAGTCTTACTATAAGAGCATGGTATGATTGCATTTGAGAGCCACAAGCTTGATGACAAGGAGATACAAATGAATGTGTATGACCACAGGAGATGTTGGCCATCCTTCATGCTATTAAGAAATGGCATCACTATTTATATGGTAGCCTCTTTCAAGTAAAGAGTGACGATCGAGTCCTCTAGTACTTCCTAACTCAGTCTACTTTGACTCCTAAGCAAAGGAGATGGGTGGAGACATTACAAAACTATGATTTTGACATTTCTCACACTCGGGGCAAAGATAATATCATGACTGATTCACTCTCTCCATTGTGGGCATGCAGATTGCCCTCCATTTTAGAGTTGCATGGTGATTGGATGATGACTTCAGCCACATCTTCCAGAAATTAGAGCATGGGGTAATGGTTGAAAACTCCCAATATCAGCTCAAGCATGGCCTTATTTGATCCCATGGCAAGATTGTCATCCCCCATACTTTTCCTTTCACACAGAAGGTCATGGAAGAGATGCATTCTTGCTCCATTAGTGGTCGCTTGGGTGTTTTCAAAACATATGACATGATTGCCAAGAGCTTTCACTAGAAAGGCTTATGGAGGGATAAGGATTTTGTGACAGAATGTGTTCCATGCCAATAGAATAAGGACATCACGCTTAGGCCCACTAGCCTCTTGCAGCCCCTTTCTATTCTTGAAGGGAAATGGATACATATCACCATGGACTTCATCATGGGCCTCCTCGTTACCAAGAAAGGATGGAATAGTATATATGTGGTAGTTGATTGCCTCACCAAATGTGCCCACTTTATCCCCACTAAGACACAATACACTGCCTCTTAGGTGGCCACTCAGTATATGAAGTATGTCTTCAACTTGTATGACTTGCCACAAGTCATAGTACATGATTGGGATGCTAAGTTTATGAGTAACTTTTGGCAGATAGTTTTCACATCTATGGGCACTAAGCTTGCTCCATCCATTGCATACCACCCCCAGACAGATGGCCAGACTAAAAGAGTAAATAAATGGCTTCATACCAATAATTTCTTACCTTCCATAACAAAGCCCTCTAGATATTTCATATAAATATCCTCATACAAATTCCATACAATAAAGCTATCTTAATGTCCATCAACACAAGCTCCATATCTTCCTTGGCAACCAATATGAGTACCATACAAAGAGTGGGCATCTAGACTACTTGTAAGAATATCTTATCAAAGCATATCCCCTTCTTTTGCTTCAATCCCTTAGCTATTAATCTTGTCTTGTACTTAGGCAATGTATCAAATGGAGACATTTTCAGCTTACATACCCATTTGCATGGTAATGCATGCTTGTTCTCAAGAAAAGGAATCAACTTCCAGTAGCATTCTTGACCAAAGAGTTTATCTCTAACTGCACAATCTTCTTCCACTTATGACTGTCATTCCTAGTCATAGCATCAATATAGCATATGTAAGCATGGCATGGCCAAGAGATGGAATGTATCTATTTGGTGGTCTAGAGACTCTCATAGATCATCTCAACACTAGCTTCAAAATTTCAAAGGCAATAACCATTGTATATTTTTGGAGACCCTAATAAAAACATATAACCAAGATACTTCAACCACAAGAATAAGAAGACAAATATGATTGCAATCCAAAAACCCCCCTAATAGTAAAAAAATGGCTAATGCAACATCAAAATAGCCCATATCTAATGCCAAATGTGTCCAAGAACTCCTCAATGCATAAGAATTTCTTTGAAAATTTTGTTTATTTTTCAAGCATAAAATAATCCTGAAGGCAATTGCATATGAATAGCATTTATGTCTCTAATGTAATCAATTTAATGATTGAAGTATGAATGCTAAATGTCTAAACATATTCTCCAAAATAATAAATTCAAGTCTATGGAGAGTGACATAGAGCTTAACCTTCCTTTAGTCCCTCACTCAACACTTTCACTCACTCACTCACTTACACACACACACACACACACACACACACACACTCTCTCTCTCTCTCTCTCTCTCTCTCTCTCTCTCTCTGTGTCTCTCTCTCTCTCTCTCTCTCTCTCTCTCTCTCTCTCTCTCTCTCTCTCTCTCTCTCTCTCTCTCTCTCTCTCTCTCTCTCTCAATCTCAATCTCAATCTCAATCACTCTCAACAATGGAACATGATGAACCACCAACATAGATGGGAGAACCACAGGGAAGAGGAGGGGAACCGTGGGGAAAGGGAAGCCAAGAAGCACGACAATCTATCATAACCATAAGGCAATCATTTATTGTGAACCTCTCCTCCAATTTATGATCCAACATATTTGTCATTCTCAAGTTGGGGGGATACAATAGTACTTCTTCATATTTCAAAGCTCTAGTGTTGTGAGTTGTTGGCTTCTAAGCATATTGCATAGTATAGCTCACTATGCATTAACTTTGTGCATTGACACTTGCACCAACACATAGGCGCATTGCCACTAACATGCACACTCACATACAAGTTGCATTGACATGCACACTCGCATATGAGTTGCGTTGATATGCACACTGATACATGCACTACATGTAGTCATGAGCCTACGCACTTGCATCACATCATGATCTCTTAAAAATGACATGCAAATCACTACACACCAATGTGCAATTGCACGACCTTACGTGCTCACCTTGTTCGTAAGGGAGGGCTGATGGGCCAAAGGAGCAAGGAGCAAGGCACCATGTAATGCCTACATGCTATTCTACTATGGGCACTTATCTGTACTCTTTTACACTCTAGCATATTGGCACTTGCACAAGACTCACCAATGCACGCTTGTTTCCTATGTTGCATCTTACACTTGAAGGGGATGCAATGGTAGTGGAGAAGGAGAAGAGGAAGATGTGGGAGAGAAGAGTACACACAATATAGGTGCTGTCCAACTGAACTGACAGTCTTATTGCACTATCATATTATATATGAATAAAGAATGGGCGGTCACAGTGTACACGAGTAGGCCCAGAGGCCTTTTGCCCCAACAACCTCCCATTAAAAGGCCAATGTGGCTGGGGAGTGAAAACAAAGAAAAGAAAAGAAAAGGACAAGGTGAGGAATCATGACATCTCACCCAATGCCCAATCGGAAAGTGAGCTGTGTAAGAAGTGTCGGGAACCTCTGCAAAAGAAGAGTCAAGCATCCCCAAGTCCATGACATCTAGGAGAAGCGATCTCATAGCTCCATACAATGGAGGAATCCAAGAATTCTTCTCATGAAGCAAGCATAACTCATCATTGCACAGTTGTAAAGCATTAGAGTCACGCATAGCATCATCGTAGCACATACAAGACAACGGAGAGCAGTCAAACTCTCTAGAGTTAATCACTGAAAGAGAGCCAACATCCCGGACACTTGTCCAATGAGGTCTCAAGACTACATGTGGCCTCAATGAAGCGGAAGATTGACATATGGCTGGCTGTCTAGCCTGCAAAACTACAAGAAAACGGCTCTCATGAGTGTGCGAGTGATCTAGCAACTAACCACCAACATCCTGACCCTGACTACTATGCATAGCTATGTCATCTGGGCCAATAAGTGCCTCATTTTCAGCATAAACAGCTTAATGTAATGGCACTATAGCTGCTATAAAATCAGCCATAAAGTGTACTAAACGCTCATCAAGAGGCCTGAGAGGTATCTACGTCTCATAGAAGATAGGATGATGGCTGCGTATGACCTATTGGGCATTCAAATCCCATAATTTGTAGGCCTTAAAGTCACCATATCCATAACCAAGGAGGATATATCTACGTGACATAGGCTCATGTGGCATACGTATAGATGCTTGGCAGCCAAACGTCCTCAAGTAATCATAGGAGAGTTGCATGCCACTCCATGCCTCATGGGATGTAATACCATCCAAGGTCAAGCACGGCATTTTGTTAACCAAATAGACTGCCGTCATAAAGGCCTTAGCCCAAAAGCCATAAGACAACCCAGCTGTGGTAAGCATAGAAGCAACCTTTGCTTGTAAGGTCAGGCACATGCCATGAGCAATCCCATAATACCATGGGCACAAGAAATCAATGCCATACTATTGACAAGAGGTCCAAAAGATGGGAGAGAGAGCATGACTCTCATAATCCATCTCCAAGCACCTAGGCCTACTACCAACAGAATGCATAAACTTGTCAAACATAAATGTAGCATCCTCAATCTACACCAAGGGAAAATCCCAAACATGGTGGGTAGCATGATCAATAAGGGTCACAAAGTACGATGCTCCACCAAGTGACTGGGAAGGCATAGGTCCATATATTGCACAATGGACAAGATCTAGAGGAGCATGCCTCGTATGATTGCCATAAGCCAAGGGGGCTCTGCAAGGACCAAGAGTACAATTAGGGCAAGCATCAAGATCTATAAGTGACATAGGAGGCAACAATGAGTCTAAATGAGACAAGATCTCCATCTCTCTATGGTGAGAATGGCCTAGGCGATAATGCCATAACAATGCATGTGGTATCTGGATAACTGCAACCATAGAATCTCCCACGTGAGAGACATGCACTGGGTAATGAGAACCAACTCTAGAACCGCTGGCCAAAACCAAGCAACCATGACAGATCTTCCATGACCTATCCTAAAGAGAAATAGTAGATCTTGCATTATGCAACAGACTGACAGAAATCAAGCTCTTACCGAGCATGGGAACATGTAAAACATCCTTGAGTATAAGAGAAGTCCCATTAGGCAAAGCTAGGTGTATATCCCCTGTACCAACAATAGCATAAGACTGCTCAAGGCCCAAATCAATAAATCCGTCAATCTCTGTGTAAGAAGAGAACCATGCTCTATGAGGGGTAACATGACAAGATGCCATAGAGTCCAAAAGCCAATCAAACATATAGGCCTGATCACGAGCAAGGAAGCTGCAGGGAAACAAGATGACAAGAGTACATGCTCAACTGCATCATCATGGGTAACAACATGTACCTCACCACTAGTAAGAGTGGTAACACTTGCTGCATCTGTTGTAGCTTTGACTCTCTACTTATGTCGAGTCCATCTCTGCTGCTCTCTAATCTGTCTAAAGCATTTTCTTTGAACATGCCCAAGCTTCCCACAGTGGAAGCAAACAACATCTGAAGTAGAAGAACCTGTAGAAGACGACAAGGAATCCAAGTCATCATGAATAGGGCTATCCATAGCATCCACGGAGCTTAAGCAGTTGAGGGCCATCCCAACGGAGGGAACCTGCTCATAAAGACAATCATATGCAAGTACATCAATTGTAGAAGCATGCTGCAAAGTCTCATGAAACCTCAACAGACGGGAGGACATAAAGGCATCAACCAAGGATGCAAAAGCTTCCACATGAAGAAGAGTCGTAGCCAATCGCATGACATAACCAACCACAATACGGTAAAGCATAAGACATCTTCATAAGAGCATATGGTATTCAACCATGAAATCAGCCCATATCCATAATGGCAAAGATGACTGTGCAGTACATCATAAAACATAGTAGCATCCAAGTCAATGCAATACCGGTAAGTGGCATAAGATCCTGCAATGGTCAAGCTCCAAAAGAAGCCCAAGTATCTATACAACAACATCCAAATAAGTGGCTCTGTAAAGTACATGATAGTATACAAAGTGCATAGCCAAGTATGCATCAAGAGCAACTGCTTTCTGACGTGTATGGACAAAAGCAACCCAACTAGCATAGAAGCTAGGCAATACAGAAGCAACAAAGCCATAACTGCTAAACCCAAGCACTGTCAAGAAGTCTAGTGATCAAGGAGTAACCCGCAAAGAACCAAGAATCAATGAGCAATGAAATCTCAATATCCAACTACCAAGACAATGGAGCAAGCACTGCTCAAAACATGTATCTACATCCAAGTAGATCCAAGATCCATAATTGGGGCATTAAGGGCCAAATAGCATCCAAGTTGTATAATTGATAAGCCAATCAAATGCAAATTGCTCCACAAAATTCTCAAATGCAAGTCGATTCAAGCCCAAACATATGCCATACTGCAACCGAACCCAAGAGCATCCACATGAGACATCAATCCCATAATGGGTAGCACGGGGCATAAACCTTGTCAAGTGAAATGCCAGTTGCAAAGAACATGACAATGAACAAAGAATTGAGCTCTACTCTTTGCTCAAGAAGCATTCGGGAGGATAAACATCAAAGTGGCATCATCCAAATACATCTGCATATCATCCTGAGTAGTCGGGAGCACTCGTAGACCATAGGCATAACCAAACTGGAGGTAAAATAACCTGTCAACCAAGGTAGCATAAATCCCAACCAAGAACAAAGTGTCCGCATCCAAATCAAGGCTCAATATCTCTCAAATAGCATATCCGGGCATAAACCATGATGATCAAGCATCAATACTTCCAACAGGACACCCGAATGTCAACAAATAGCATTATGCATAAGCCGTCCCTGATAAAACCTTGTTGCCTAAACAATGTACAACAGTAAATCCCTGCATAAATCGAGCTATGGAAGCTCAAACCAAGTCCCAAAGCATCTCAAAACATTGAGCAAACATCCCCAAAGCATTTGGGCATCAAATACCAAGCCTCGGGAGTATCACATAAGCTAAGAGCATGACATTTTCTTGCTGTAAATAAACTCAGATCTCGAGGGGAATTAGCCATGATTGGCATTGAAGCTGCAAGCTCTAGGTCTTCAATCCAGGATGCGGACCAAGCTCCATGATCAAGCTCTGATCCAAAGCTCCGATACTAGTTGAAGGGGATGCAATGGCAGTGGAGAAGGAGAAGAGGAAGATGCGGGAGAGAAGAGCACACACAATGTAGGTGCTGTCCAACTGAACTGATAGCCTTATTGCACTATCATATTATATATGAATAAAGAATGGGTGGTCACAATGTACATGGGCAGGCCCAAAGGCCTTTTACCCCAACAACACTATATTCATAATCCTATGCATCTCTTGTTCTTGCACTCTCCACACACATGCACATTCACCAACATTTTAGGATTCTTCACAATGTAGCGCACTAATGCACTACCACAACCACACTTGCACTCTAAGTGCACCCCTAGTACACTTCATATTGGGACACTATGTTCTGATAGATCTTAGTGCACGCATGACAAACCTCCCTCTCTTCCTTCACAACCCAAGGCCTTGTACGTGCACTTGCCTCACAAGTGGCACAACCTTGTGTACTTGCATGCACTTGAGTGTAGCCACACTTGCCCTCTAAGTGCACCCTACTGTACTTCGTAAGAAAAGTTGAAAGAGAGTTGAACTCAAGCTTAAGAGGGAAGTAGTCACGTCACCATCCCAAACAAGTACTATCTCTAGTGTAGTGAGAGCTACAATAGCACCTCAAATTGCTAAGAAAACCATTGCCAAAGACAAGGTATATCTTGACACAAATCAACAACAACTAGTTGCAATTGACAAGGTCAAGGAATGGGTAAAGATGACTCAAAATGAGGTGCAAATGGGGCACCTCGATCTTGAGCTTTCCAAGCATATCCCATGCAGCTTCGCATGAGAAGACACAACTTGATGAAATCACAATTGAGCCTCTGCACAAATCACAACTCATAGAACAAGAGACTTCTCTTTTTTTTAAATGCAAGTAGGTTGCATATATCTACAAGACCATTGAGTCGACAATTATTGTAGCTCTTGCATCCAGAAAATTTACAATGTCACTCGAAGTTCTAATCAAAGGTAGCTCATTAATTTGGGAAGGATTAGAGTATTGGGTAGAAGGAATGAACTTTGCTAGATCTCATCATATTCCACAACCTAGCTTTAGTGTACCCGCAACCCTAAGTGCTTTAGGGACTAACACATTCTAGAGAGGAGTTGAGTGACACAATGCTCTTCCTGTGGAGACCTTTGGAGATACCATTGGAGAAGGAATCATAGATACTAGAGTTGGTGTAAGCATAGTTAATCAAGACATATTCCAAGCCTAGGGAAATCCACTAATTGAACCTATACACTTTAACTTGACCATCACAATGATGGATTTAAAGTTAAACTAATGGGAGTTTTAAGAGATTGGCAAGTGAAGATTGCTCAAGTACAATTTAGGGTTAACTTTATTGTCATGGAAGGCATGAACTATGATATGTCACTTGGTCGAGCACGGATGTGCAATGTATGTCGGATGTGCAATGCATGTCTATGTAATATACCCAACTTTTTTTAATCAATTGCGCATGACTGCTCCTATTTTCACCTCACTCACTTATCATGGAGTTTTCACATGTAATATGTTTATATACTATTATAGAAGATTAAATTTATTTATTTTCTATTTAATTAACTTAAATTATTTTATTACAATTTATGTATGATTTTTAAATTAAATTTAATTATTTCTATTCATTATAATTTAGTATAAATTTATTTGTATTTTTCTTTAATTATAAAGATTCATTATAAAAAATTTAATATTATCATAATTATCTATATTTTTAAAAACTACCATTAATTTATTAAATATTTAAATATTTAATTTTAGTTTAGTTTACTTTATTACTTTTTT
Organism: Lygodium microphyllum; assembly: GCF_053477565.2. Classification (NCBI taxonomy): domain Eukaryota; kingdom Viridiplantae; phylum Streptophyta; class Polypodiopsida; order Schizaeales; family Lygodiaceae; genus Lygodium; species Lygodium microphyllum. Next base: position 16,207,191 of record NC_141140.1, on the reverse strand, counting down.
AATTTATTAAGATTTATCCTTAATATTTTGTGAATTTTTAAGACAATAAATATCCCAAAATTATCTTGAATTTAATTTTAATCTTTTAAATTGTATTTTAAAACTTATTTTTAAAATTTTTAATTTAAAAAGGGACGTGTGTATGTATTTTAAAAAATTCAAGAAGTTAAAAAAAAATCAAACCCCTCCCCCTTTTTAAGCAAAAGGATGTCACTTTCTCCCCATCTCCCCCCTCCTTTTTTCTTAGGAGGAAAAGAGCAAAAATAATTTACCTTATTCAAAGGGATTTTTTCTTTTCTTCTAAACCTTAACACCAAACAAAAACTCTTCTTAGGTAATAAACAAAGAAAGCCCCCATTACTAATCAAACAAATAAGGACACCCCCTTTACCAAAGAAAAACTATTTGAAAAAGGACACTCTCTTTACAATTCAACTCATGGTTAAGAGAAGGCTACTCTTGAGAGAGTGAGAGTGGGAGTCAATGTGTGAATAAAAGAGTGAGATTAACAAGAGGTGAGGTAATATTCTACAACAACGAGGAGATAACACTTGTTTTTGTATCAACACTTTGCCTACGAACCCCTTTTTCCTAAACATCCTTTCTTAGCGATATCATGGCCTCACACAAGCAGGTTGATGTGGTGGGACATCAACCAACCAGTTTTAATTTGGAAAATATAAATTAACTTGTATAAGTAACATAAAAATTTAAAAAAATAGAAGAAACTCAAATAGATGGAACAAATTATGTGAAAATTTAGAATATAGTTAAAAAAGTAGTTTTATTTAAAAAATTAAGAAAATTATTTAACATATATAGTAAATAAAAATATTTTAATCTCATAAATTATGGAAAAAATTAAAAATCATTTAAAAAATGGATCTTAGATGGACTTTTTTATCCACAATGTCATCAAATGATTTCTGAAAATTAGTATTTTGTAGCCATGACTTAGGAGTCATTGAAAAAAAATATTTTGATATAGATTGTGCACGTCATGCTTATATTTGTTGTAGTTAGTAAGAGATGTATAATAAATAGCAAGTTATTCTTTTTGTATTTTTCAAGATGATAAAAAATCAATCTAGATACCTTAAGTTTCTTAAGATGCATTCACACATGTGAAGCTAAACTCAAATCATGAGTTAGATTTTTAGTGGCTCAATAGAAACTACTGAAAAATTCAATTGGGAAGTTTTAAATTACTTGAAATTCCATTGCAAAGTTTAACTTTATCCTTGTTTGGAAAGCACTGATTGTTTACTAGTTTTGATTGCATTGATGAGGAAAAAAAAATTCTAGTTACGTATGTGCCTTTAACAATCGAACGTGATTGAGGTGTGATGCCATCCTTAGGGTCACTACTAGGCTATTGTTCACCCAAAGTTGTATATAAGGTGGTTAAGGCAACTGACCACTACTTAGGTATATATGGTTATTGCTATAGGAAGGTTGTCCTTTACGGCGGGTGAGAACTAGTCAGGCTTTGTCTGAGGTTATAATCTTGATCTTGGTCCTAAGATAGGGAAGGAAACCTATATAAGCCCAACATGGTCTAATGTTGGGCAGGCCCAGGAAGAATAGAGTAGGGTGGCAACCTAATTTTTGGATTGGTTAGCTCTTTAGCATGATTGTAGTTATGACAATAATGTAAATCACTATGTTTTTCAAAATGGCTATTTTGCTGTTTGTATTTAAGAACATGTCAACAAACCTCATCTAAAGATCAATCAAGGAAGCTGTTTTTATATGTTTCACAACATGTGTAGTATGCTTGCTTAGATAACTAAAATACACCATGTTAAGAAAAATGGGTGGATGGTCTTCTGATGAAACCATCCTATGGTTGGGTGGACCGAATTAGCTAGGTAGCTTTCCCCAAAGTTTAGAAAAGGACCAACAAACCTGACTATTCCTAGGGTTGAGTCTTAGAACTGGCTTACACACTATTTTAGTGGGCAAGATGGGACTATGCCTTATTGACAGAGTGGCTAATGCCACTTGGCTCCCCCTTGTTTCTCACTCTCATTGAACCAAGTGTGGTGCTTTCCCATCTCAAGTCTTTGATGACTCGTGCAATAGTGATCATCTTGGTTCAATGGTAAACTATAGCTAAATACTATAGTTGTGTCATTTAGGAACCCAAAGGTGGATCCTCATGGCATATAGCCCGACGCTCTTCTTGCGAGGTGGACTTAGGGAATACCTAGTCACCTAAATCTGCACGATTGCAAGTAGCACGAATGGTGATGACTAGGATTGAGTCCCTAGACGACTACCAAACTACCCTCCCTACTATGATTTAGGGTTGTGTATGTAGTCTCATTGAGTACCAGGTATCCCATCCAAGTTCTCTCCCATAGGATTCCCCTCAAGAAGGATGCCAACAAGCCTATCAAGGCAATGAACCTATCCAATGAGTCCTCAATATTCCCATCATGTTAGAGAAGAGATTAATAAATTAGTAAAACGCGGATTCATCTACGAAATCAAGTATGCCAATTGGATATTACCAATCGTTATGATACTCGAAAAGAATGGAAATTTTGTGTATGTATCAATTATAAGAAATTAAATACTGTAACCAAGAGAGCTCATTGTTTGCTACCATACACTGATCATATGATTGAATGGGTAATAAGGACAAAAGCTTACAACTTCTTAGATGGGTCACCTGCACGATATACCAAAAATAACCTTTACCATTGAATGAAAGGTATTCGTGCATGGTATCAAGTTGAACCATTAGCTCATAGAGAGTTATAGAATTAGAGGTTGGTCCTCTATCACCTTCTCTTTTCTCTTGCTAGAATTACTGTCTCCTTTTTGGGCTCCCACTTGTTGTATGATGGATTGGTCCTTGTTGCACATGGACTCTTCTATTGATGCTCTATTAGCTCTTTCCTATTGTTCCTATGATTGCCTCATTCTAGCTTCTAGTTTTCTCTATTTCTTTCTTGACCTCCTTTTAGCAGCATTGACGATCAGTTGCTATTCTTTTGTGTACCCTTTGTTAGAGTCTTTCGAAGATGAGCTTACTTTTTCCTCTTCTTTGTACTACTTCTCCTTCTTGCTTGTGTCATCACTATGGCTAGGGGTTCCTCCTTCTCTTTGCCTCTTTTCTCTTTTAGTGGTGTCCTCTCAAATGAATCCGTAAACATTGTGGTTGATTATGTACATGATGGCAAGATCTTCTAGAGGGCCATTTCCACTATACTATTAATGATATGGGTAAGCGAGCTACCATAGTTAATGATGATGTGCCTAACATCCATACAATTAAGCTTTACCTTTGGATTCTTTGTGGCTATTCTTTTTGCCTTGGCTAGGGATTCTATGATATATTGCAACTACAAAGCATTCAAGTCTTGCTTAACCAGGTTCCTTGTCAATATTTCTTCTAGGAGATACTTAGGTATCCTAGTTTGGTTGATCGAGGTTTTATTGTAGGTAAAGAGGTGATGAAAGAGTTGTGTTGTCACCATTAGCTCTCTTTAGGTATAGCTCTTAGGAAGACTCCTTCATTGGTCACTAATTTCATTGCAGTTCCATTAATTCTAATCACCAAACTCTCATCCCACCTCTAAGAGATTTGGGGGGTCTCGTGTTTTGACGTACTTCCTAATTCTCTTCTAATGCCAAATGTCTCTTTCACTAGCTTTAGAATAAACTTGAAGTTGACCACTCATTCATTAGTGTTCTCATTGGTTTTTATGTTATATCTGAAGCTATTGGATCTAGTGGCTAGGTCATAATTTTTAATCAATTTGAAACAAGTTAAAAATTGAAAGGAAGTGTAAGTAGCTTTGATGTAGTCTCCCGAACCACAATTGGCTATGACTTCCCTAGCCATCCAGTAATTTTCAATCAGATTCTCTAGGTTGGTGAGAACTCAAAACCTGAGATGGCCAAGTTGTTGAGAAATATGCAATCACACTCCTATGATAGCCTCTTCGTATGGAGCAATAGGGCAAGGGACATGCAACAATCTAGGAGAAGTTGCATGTATCCCATAGGCACAGCGTGGAAAAGTGCTACAATCATGGTTATCATTCCAAGTAACCTAGCTTGGAACTTAATTCACTTGAGGAACAATCAGTATGTCTAGTCTTAGTCATCATGCTTCCTATCATTGACTTCTATCCTCCATAGCTAAATCATGCTCAAGTATTTGTGTTTCTCAACATGGTATCAAAGCCATGGTGAGCATGGTTTAGCTCAGTTCACTATTCCTCTAGCTCCCCACAACCTCTAGTCAGCTCAGTGTCACAAGATGTCTTCAGCTCTTCACTCCACCTTCACTCTACTCTTCTTGACCTCCATAGCTAGTAGCACCCTACTCACTTGGAGCAGCTAGATCTATTGAATTAGGAAATATCTTCCCAAGGTTTCTTCTGGAGATCTCTTCTTTGACTCCTAATGCTTCTCCTTGTCACATCAAAGCTTGACATTGTGGTCTATCTACCTTGGCATTGTGTGCTGATCAGCTTGGTATCAGAACTGCACCCCTAACCTATCATATAGCTTGGTTCATAAGATCTCTCCCCATCATGTATCTCTCAAAGTAATCATCCCTACAAGTTGTTGTGAGTAAAAAAACCGGTTGCTCTATAGGAAACCCTAAAGTGGGCAACCACAACCATTGACCTTCAAGCTCACTTATTACTTCATTTTCTCACTTCTCTTGGCTCAACCAAGTCACTGCCACTCTAATATGGTGTACCACTCTATTCCCAACAAAGCCATCAACAAGAAGAAGATTCAAGTTGAAGATCAATCATATAAATCCAACATTAAGATTTAAGCTAGTATCTTTTGATACTACATATGTTATCTGATATTGCCAATACTTGTGTCCTCAAGCAAAGAGGTCAAAACTTAGAGATTTGAGGCCGATCCTTAGACATGGGAATGAAGTTTTTTATATGGGCATCTATTATGAAGAGTGACACAATGCTTATTGCTCACTTGTACTATGTAGAAGATGTTTTTGCTCTACTTGTAGGATGAAATGAAGTTGCCTACATCCAAATGCAATTAATGATTTTGTCTAAAGAACTTGAAGATGTTTTAGTGACTCTATTTGACATGCCAATTCTTAAGTGTGTGACCTCTTTGCTAGAGGGGGACTAGAAGATCAAAGTAGTCAAAGAAGAAGAAGACCACAAGGGCCAGATCAAAGTCAAAAAAGATTCAAGCAAAGTGGAGAGTATCAACGTAAACAAGGACAAGGAAAATAAAATATGTTATGCTGAAAGAAAACCACAAAAACCTTATGATGCCATATTTGAAGATGAAGACCATAAGGGCCTATCAGTCCTTGTCTCCAAATTTTACTAGAACTTTTTTAAAGCCTTGTATTTACTTGCATTAATGCTCCAATCATAAGCCTTATGACCCTCATGTAACTTGTGCACTATAGCCTCTACACACTTAGTGAGGCCTTGTTACAAGCTCTAGCTTTATATGGTTGGTTTTTCCATGTCTGCACTTAGCAAGGTTCTACTCATTATAGCCTCTGTATACTCAATGCCTTTTATGGTTGTGATTGAGGAGGGTTGTTGAAAAATATGCAATCACACTCCAATGAAATCCTCTTTGTATGGAGCAATAGGGCAAGGGACATGTAACAGCCTAGGAAAAGCTACATGTATCCCATAGGCAATCACACTTCTATGATATCCTCTTTGTATGGAGCAATAGGGCAAGGGACATGTAACAGCCTAGGATAAGCTACATGTGATTGAGGAGGGTTGTTGAGAAATATGAAATCACACTCCTATGACATCCTCTTTGTATGGAGCAATAGGGGAAGGGACATGGAATAGCCTAGGAGAAGCTACATGTATCCCATAGGCATAGTGTGGAGCCACCATCATGGAACTATAAAGCAATGTACTTGTCAATCATTTGAATGGAATGCTATTATACTGTACTTTCAGTCTTGTCTCTCTCTACTCAAGATTAGCTAATCTATCTTGGAACCTAATTCACTTAACAATCTGTGTGTCTAGTCTCAGTCATCATGCTTTTTGTCATTGACTTTTGTCCTCCATAGCTAAACCTTGCTCAAGGATTTGTGTTTCTCAACACAACTCTCCACATGCCTACCTCCAATTTTAGCTCTTATACGAATTTAGGTTCATTTAACGGATCTTTGATTAGTGCAATTGTGTTGTGGTTGAAAGGGATGGTACTTGTGTGGATATCATCTTGCAAGCAAAAAATGAATTTATCATGAGCTATTTTTAATAAAAAATTTAAAAATAAAATTTTATCTTTCTTATAGAAATTGAAGAATTAGATTTATACAACTTGAAATTTTGAGCCTATGTAGACCTCTATCTATCACACTCCTCAATCAAATTCTTGACTCCTGTACTCCCACTGTGATAATACTGAAAGGAGACAATTTCCTCTTTAATACAACCATACGATATGACTTGACCTATGTTCCATTTCTCAATAGGTTTAGATTGTGTTTACGTGGGCTTAGATCACATATCTTTGGAACTAAAGATTGTGATTATACGTACATCAACTAACTATAGATAGCTGCATTTATCGGCCTAGTTAACATTTGTAGTTGGCTAAGAACTTGAGCACTCATCCTAAAAGAATCTCATTGCTACTCCCTTCACAGGTCAAGACAACATAGAAGTGGGAGAATCTCAATCTCAATAGTGATTTATCAATTTACAACTGCCCAACAAGGAGTAGGGTTGTTTTCCATAGGGATTCAACCAATTCGCCTAAGCTTTTCCAATAGCAATAAGGAAGTTTGTTATAATCAAACCTCTCATCAATAAGTGAATCAATCAAGACTAACTTAGTTGTTATAAGGTAGATACAAAGGTAATCAACTAGAATTAGGGGCTCATCTTTGATTTCTAAACTGCTACTAATACCAACCTCGAATATTCCGAGTGTATGGGGTAGGAATGTATTGTTTTTTTACTCAAACTATTCATAGAAGGTCTATTCTATTTGCAACAAGGGGAATCTGGCTATTTATCATGGGGGTTTCATGGAAAGGGTCTCCAGGAGGATAATACTTCTTTATTTTATTGCCATTAGAATGGTTGATGGGTTGGCTATCTAGCATTTCTAGCCCAACATGTTGATTACATTGACATGGAAGGGTGATGTCAAAGTTTCGATTTTTGCTTCTAGCCTTTAATCACATATAGAGTCATACAAGATCCCCCTTGTTGAAGGGTTGCTTTGACATGCTTGTCAAACTAGGCCTTTTGTCGGGCTTTCTCAACAAGTAGGGTATGAGTGGCTAGTAAGCATGTTTCAGTCACGCATTCCAGCCCTTTGAGGCAATGTTTCCAAGCTCTAGTACCTTCCCAACATTCTTGGTTAGTAATGAGCAAGGTAGGGACTAAGAACTCTATGCGCATGATGGCATCTATACCATATGTAAGTTAGAATGGGGTTTGTCTTGCAGTAGTCTTGTAAGTTGTTTGTCTGATAGCCCATAATGTTGCCATGAGCTTATGATCCTAGTAAGATAGTTTTGGTCAATACACTAATGAGAAATTTGTTCATGGCTTCTAGCTAGCGATTCACACGGGGATAATAAAGAATAGAATTCCTATGGATGACCAAGAATGTAGATAGCGGGTGCTCAAACACTTCATTAAGGAAGTGTGTCCCTTGGTCTCACTAACTATTTCAATGGGGCAACCAAAGCATGAGATGACTTGATCCTAAAGAAATCACACATTATTCTTATGAGTTGCCCTGCCATTTAGTCATGTAATCTGTGGTGATGATGATATATTGAGCCAATGAATATTTTATAGTTGTGCTAATGGGTCCTACGAAGTCTATATCCAATTTTCCAAAGGGTTGGCAAGCAATTACTAATGTGAGTTCCATTTTATTCTTATGAATAGGTAACTGTATTCATTGGCAATCATCACAATGTTTGACAAATTTGGAAATATCCTTAAAGAGAGTGGACCCACCATAGTTGGGGCTTGAGTTACTTTTTAGGCGATGGTATTTGCATCGAAGTATCCTGCCACCATCACGTATTCCTTTTCTAACACATCCTCAATTTCATGCTCGCATAGACACACCACTGAAGAAGATAGTCCTGCCCTAGGTGATACAACTAACTAGCGATCAATAAGTAGGATTGGGTCTTAAAATCAAGAGGCATGTTAATCAATATTTTTGAATCGATTGTTTTGGTAGGCCTTACTCAAGAATATGCGCAATGTCATCAGCCCAACGATGCATGAGATAAGTCTTAAAAAGCTAAGGTTCCTGGTCAATGTGGAACATATGAGCATTAGGGAGTTGATTGTCAACTCTCATGGCCTTTTTGCCATTGGTCACTCATGATAAGTGATAAAAAATCAAGTGCTATTTCCATTTTCTCATAACAATAGAGAGATCAAACTCAAACAATAACAAGAGCCATCTAATAATGCATCTTGTGGTACACAGTTTATTTACAAGATATAACAATGCCTAATGATCAACAAAAAAGGTGAAAGGTATAGGGAGGAGATAATGTCGAAGCCTTGTATACCATTCCTCACCCTTCTCTTTTGTTGGTATAATATCTCATTTCTACCTCATGAGCTATTGACTAACAAAGCTAATAAGGAAATCGAGATTATATTCACCATGTTGGCATAACACTACTCCTTTGGAAATTTTGGAGGCATTGTATAGACATGGAATGTTATTGTCCAATCTAAGGCCCTTAAAATAGGACCAATCATGAGAGCCTTTTCAATACTTCATAGGAAGCTTGGCATTTCTTTATCCAAACCCAAGAATGGCTTGGGATTTTGCTTATAATGCCACCTCATGGTCCACTACTTCTCTTTTTTCACAATGTTAGCAAGGGTAGAACTTAGCACCACATTGACCTAGTAAAAGTTTTGAGTTCTTTCCTTGCATATCTAGGTACCTTGTAGGAAAATGGCAGGTTGCAAAGTATTAGTAAAAGTATCCCAAGGGTTGAGTGCATTACCTTTAATGTCATCAAGCCAATAGCTCCACAACTCCTTTGAACATGTATTTAAATGCAAATTCTTTGAAATGCCTTGCATTGGTAATGAACTTTTTATGCATGCATAAGTATTTAGTCATTGTCATTGAGCTCAATTTTGTAGAATGATTGGAAAGTAGTTTGAGAGGATGCATTTTAAATCAACTTCCAAGATTGATAGCTCTAGTAGCCATTCCCCTAAATCACTACAAGCCATTTATCCAATCTGGCCTGATACCCTTTATGGCTAGGGGAATTATATGTGAAGATTGGGTTGCTAAAGATAGTTGCACATGTCAATCAGGCTAAAATGCTCTTACACTTAGTGTTAGGCCTCTAATTCCTAGCCACCCATGATTGAAAATGATTAAGAAGCATCAATTTGGAATTTTGACATTGTTGAAGTCACTTGCTATTATAGGTATTTCCCATCCAACACCTCTCTAAGGAGTGTCTTTGCATTTTCCTTATTCTCCCATCAAGAGCACCATAGAAATTTATAATATTGATTCACTAATCCTCCTGATCAATAGAAATAGTGATGCTGCCTCCAGATTCTTGAGATTTAAATAAGTAATAGATGTTCTTGCTTGATTTTGTTATCGCCATGATGCTCAAGTTAATGATGCCACTTAGGAAAAAAAACATAGTTATCACAAGTAAATCGCTTTCAACTCCCTTTATGGAGTTCATGTTCTTGGACAAGGACCACATCCAAATAATTTGAGATTACCCATTTCAAGAATCAGTGCCTTTTGCATCACCATTTAAACCCTTAACATTGATTGTTTCCATCTTAATTTGGTTCTTTCCAAATTGTGAGTTGAGTTGTTAGCATGTTCAAAACCTGTTTCCCTGTATTCCAATCTCATTGATCCAATTATGTTGTTGAGATGCATCATGAATATTCTACAACCCATAATGAAATTGATATGCAAACCAAATCTAGTTTCCCTCCATTGTTGCTCCCACATATCCTCTACTAATCATCTTCTTGATTTTTGCATCCATCCTTGGATACTCTTTATATAGGTGCTCCAAAGGAATCTTGTGAAGATATACAAATGCACTTGCCTTGCCCCTCTTGTTCCTCAAAATTGACGCTTTGTTCCAGAAGTTTTTGATTTGTAGTGGTTCAATGGTTGTGCTTTTAGGCACTGATATATTTTTCTTTGGTATTGATACCTTGTCTCTTCTATTTTTAACTACACACCAACCTCCATCCTCTTCCTCTTTAGTGCCCACTAGAGCTTTACTTTTAGCTTGAGAAGATTGGTTAGTTTAGCCGCCTTCATCCAATATCGTTTTGGCTTCTTGATGCTCCATTTCTTCCACATCAAGCTTGGGGCATTCTCTAAAATAGTGGCCCCACATGCCACAATAGTGATGACAAACTCCCAAGAACTCACTCTTAGTCCTACTTGAGCTTGAGATCAGCCACAATGGGTATGCCCATGTCAATGTAATTCAATTTGCCTTCATTTTTGCTCCACAACAAACATATGCAATCCTTGAAAAGATTTGCTAGACGAGGAATGTAAAGTGGCTTCCCCAATCCTCAAGCAATGTTCATAAGGTAGATGGGAGTGATGGATACCTCAACCCAAATCACGCACTCCTTTTTGAGATTATCCTTCATAGTCTGAATAAGTTGCCTAGCCGAGCCATGACATATATGAGGTCTAGACCCCAAACTCTCTTTGAAAGCTTGCGTCTTGCCCTTCCCCTTCCCACCTCTAGAAAAGAAGTGATGTTATGTTTAATAATTTCTTTAACATTCCTTCCCTCCCCTCAAAATAAGGTAACATTTTATTTTGTAATGTAAAGACTTTATACCAATCACCTCAGCAATAATACAAGTAAGAATACAATGAGCAAGCAACCTTGTCCTTCTTATTATAGATGATACACTTAATTATTTGCTTGCAATTTTCCAAGGTATACAAGTCGATTATGGTTTTGGTTGATGGGAGTGGCTTGATGAAGAGATGCTCCAAATAATAACTTGTAAGATAAGATGGGTTGGATGATTGATAACGTACATGATGATGGAGCAAATAAGCTTAAGTGCCTCATGAATTCTTTGAGTGTATAAAGAGATGATGTATGGAAATTGCAAGTATAGATATGTAGAGTGTAAATGTGATGTGGTTAGTTAGTGGAAGGGGCAAAGAATGAGGTGAGACATTGAGAGATTTAGGGATCAACATGAGGTGACTAAATGACATAGAAAGAGAGAGAAGATGGAAATAGGAGGTAGTAAGTGAGGAAGATAGACTTTGAAACACATTTTCCTTGTGACAACTCCATGAGATATACCAATTGGAAGTCACATAGGTGAGAATTTGAAAAAATGTGAGTGTGATCATGTATACATATAGCACATACATTTGGTGCCCTTTTAAAGGCCAAGATAGTTAGTCAAATTTATGATAGAATAAGAAGCATCCATATAATAAAAAGTGACTTTGATAGAATTCCAAGAATACTAAACAAGGAGAGAGGATAGTTGTTTAGCATGATGCCAAGCAAATGAAGGTATGAGATGAAGATAAAACATAGAATTGGAGTAAGAAAATTGTGTACAATGAATAAGAGAGAAGTTGTCTAGGTAGAAGTTGCGATGACATTTGAGAAGAAACACAACAATCTAGAAATGATGAGATATATGGAGAATAGCCATTGAGATATAACTTTGAGATGGCAGTATCATGAATATGGCAAGAGGAGCAAGACAAATGGTGGGGATATAACAAGAAATATGTAGAAAATGTTGAAGCAATGTACGTGATAAAGGAATGAACCTCTAAATTAGTAGCCCCAATAATGAGTGTGCTCTCTTTAAGTTGCATATTGTTACTAAGTTGTTATCAACTTACATTGATTAAAGCCGTGGAATGACTAGGTTATGCCTCCCTTCTTGCACACAATTGAAGCACCATGTAAATGTGTAGAATCCAATCCAATAAATGCTATTGGAAATTCCTTCTAGGACCTTGAGATTTGTGGTATGAAGAGTGTGCCCTTCTTAACTTATTGATGCCAAACAACTGATGAAGTACCAGAACTTCTGCCCTTCTTAGTATGTAGAATGAAGGGGTTTGCAAGAGTGACATACATTGTAGGAAGGAATGTGATTTAGGGAGCTAGAGGTATGCAAGGTGATGGCATTCAGACACAACCTAGACATACTATTAGAGAAATGATTAATATGATGTTCATGGATATGGGGGATGGATGTACATAAAGTAACTTGATGGGGTAAATGCTTAAGGCTATCAATAAATGTATTCTTTGTGTAGTTAATGAGTTGATCGGAGAGAATGAACAAAGGACAAAATGAAGATATAAGAAGGGAACAAACATGTTGCATGATGTGACCCTAGGTATGATGGTGGGCTAGATATCTATGGATATTGATGTGAACAAGGAATGAGAAGGGAGGAATTTAGATAAGGTTTGAGGATAAAAGACAATAACCTTGAGATGATACACTAAGATCTTAAAGAAAAAGGTGGGGAATAAGAACTAATTAAAAAAAGAGGCATTACTAAAAATGGAGGATAAGGGTAAAAGATGATTTGTGGAGAGAGAAGATAAGTGGCACAAGGGTAAATGATGATTATTGGAGAGGATATTATTTGTGGTGGATAAGGATAAAAGATGATTTGTGGAGAGGAGATTATTTGTGGTGGATAAGGATAAAACATGAGTTGTGGAGAGGAGGTGTTGAAGAGTAGAGGGATTTATGAGAAGTGGTGAGATGACTAGTGGAGCAAAGATTATGAGAATAAAGGGTGCTTATGTGTTGGTAATGATGTTGACATAGAGGCTAGTCATTGTTTCTTTGCTTGTTGATAACGACCTAACAAGTGGCAAGTGTAGAGGCGAGCACAATCTCAACCGCTGAGACCCACGGACCACTTATTGTTCAAGGGTTTCAAGTGAGCACTGATGGCTACCTCTCACATAGCCGACATGCTATCCTTCTCTACGAGTGTAGTGAGCTTACCTCGATTCCCAATCGAGTTGCTTCCTCTCTCAAGCACTCCGATAGCTCCACGATTCTTAATGCAAGCTCAAGCATACTCAAGCCTCCACCTCCAAGCTCCATCCTCCATAGCCGCACACGAGACAAGAGAAGAGAAGAGAAGAGAAGAGGAGAGAAGAAGAAGAGAGGAGATGATGGAGAGCTTCACCTCCTTGATCCCTCATCCTCACACACTCACTCCCTCACACTCTCACACTTCCTCCCTCCAGCACACACAAGCAAGCAAAGAGAAGAGAAGAAGGTGAGTCTCTTGTTGCCACAAACCAAAAGAATGAGCTCTCATTCATCTTTTGGACTTTATATACAAAGCCCTAAATCCCCTTTGGGCAGTCATCCCCTTTTTACATGACCAGCCATAGTCCCTTTTTTCTATTGTTCTCCTATCTTCCTAGCTTTCTTCCTACCGCCCATTTACATTTACAATTTGCACGGGTTAGAGCCTGACGCTCTTAAATAAATCATGGTGCGACTTGCGCTCTTTTACAAAAGTATTGACTTGCACTTTTTCTTGTGCGCCTCTCCTTGATTTAGGAATTTTTCACACTTCTTGTGTTTCTCGATTTTTCTTGATGTGCCTTCATTCTCCATTCCACTTTTGCCTTGGCCTTGTCTTCTACTTTAGATTTTCTAGATTTTCCACCTTGTTCATCTGAGGGTTAACATTACCCCCCTCCTAGTTGAGTGCCAGTCGCATGGCACTTGTTGAGTGGTGAGTTGGATGGTGCTGCTAGGGTAGCCAGGTGGCTTTTTGAGTGTGTATGCAAGCCGTGTTGGGGGTGGATTGGAGGGATTTATGGAACTGGAAGGTGCTTGAGTTGGGAATGAACCCTAGTGTTGGAGGGATTTATGGACCTGTTGGAGGGATGTATGGAACTAAAAGGTATTTATGAACCAGTTGGAGGGATTTATGAACTTGTTGGAGGGATTTATGGAATTGAAAGGTCCTTGCATTGGATATGATCCTTGGTGCTAGAGGGATTTATGGACAATTGGAGGGATTTATAGAATTGAAAGGTCCTTGCGTTGGATATGATCCCTGGTGCTAGAGGGATTTATGGACTTGAAACTGATGGTGGTGTTGGATGGATCTCGGGGGGGGGAAGAGGTTGATGGGTGGATCCATCTTTAAAATTGAATAAGCTGTTAGATGGGTTCATCTCATTGCCCTCTGTGGTTGCCTTCTCTTGCACTGTTCCAAATGAGCTTCTTCATTCACTTTTTGTATGGAGGGATTTATGGACCTATTAGAGGGATTTATGGAATTGAAAGGCCCTTGCGTTGGATATGATCCTTGGTGCTGGAGAGATTTATGGAACTGAAAGACCCTTGCATTGGATATCATCCTTGGTGTTGGAGGGATTTACACCTTTGAAATTGATGGTGGTGTTGGATGGATCCCAGTGGGGAGAGAGGCTGATGGGCGGATCCATATTTAAAATTGAATATGGTGTTAGATGGATCTGTCTATTGGCCCTCCGCAGTTGCCTTCTCTTGCGTTGTTCCAAATGATCTTCTTCATTCAATTTTTGATTGGAGCTGCCTTAGTATGCCCCTATTTTTTTTTGTGGGCATGGTGACATTGTCGCATAAGATGGGGAGTGCATTGCATGGATGATGGGGTCTCCATGGCTGGTGGTTGGGGTCTTTGTTTGTACCTGAAAAGAAAAGAAGGTGCACTACATGGGGGTGTTTTCCATTTTCATGTGGTGCATTGTGCTCATGCTAGTGGGATTGGGAGCAAGCATGGGTATTGCCGCACACGTGAGGACTTAATTTATGCATAAGGGATGTGTGGTGCATGTAGCTTAGGGTGATAGGTCTAACCATAGGCGAGTGTTACCTCCCTAGGTGTGTCATGTCATTGATGTGTCCTAAGCATGAAGTGGGGGATCAAAATGAGGCTAGGGGGTTAGGAACAGAGCTGATCGACTGGGGCCACCAACTTGAGGACCCCTAGGTGTAGTGACTGTGGTGGATGTACAACTTGCGGTGGCGATGTGTGATATCTCTTCCTTTTTCTTTTCCTTTTACTTCCTTCTCTTTGTTTCTCTCTCTCTCTCTCTCTCTCTCTTTATTTTTAATAATAATAATAATAATAATAATAAAGTTACATAGTCGTGATAGAAGTCTAATCTTCGTCATCTGAGTGAGGTGGATAAGGGGAGTTAATAGATTTATTAAGGAATCGACAGCTTTGGAGATATCCCTTGAGGTTTAGGTGGAATTGAAGGGTGGTGGTGGAGAGTGTTAACCCTTAGAAAAACAAGGTGGAAAATTGGAAAAATCTAAAGCAGAAGATATGGCCAAGGCAAAAGTGAATTGGAAGACGAAGCCGTGCCAATAAAAATATGGAAACACAAGAAGTACAGAAAAGTCCTAAACCAAGGAGAAAGGCACACAAGAAAAAGTGCAAGTCAATACTTTTGTAAAAGAGTGCAAGGCGCACCATGATTTATTTTAAGAGTGCTGGGCTCTCACCCATGCAAATTATAAAGGTAGATGGGCGGTAGGAAGGAAGCTAGGAAGATAGGAGGACAATGGAAAAAATGGCCTACGCTATGGCCATGGCCAGCCATGTAAAAAGGGGATGGCCGCCCAAATGGGATTTAGGGCTTTGTATATAAAGTTGAAAAGATGAATGAGAGCTCATTATTTGGTGTGTGGCAAAGTGGATTTTCTCTTCTCTTCTTCTTCTCTTCTCTTGCTTGCTTGCTTGTGAGTGAGGGAGTGTGAGTGAGTGAGGGAGGGAGTGTGTGAGGGTGAGGGATCTTGGAGGTGAAGCCCTCCTCCACCTCTTCTCTTCTCTTATCTTGTCTCATGCACGGCTATGGAGGATGCAGCTTGGAGGTGGAGGTTTGAGGATGCTTGAGCTTGCATCAAGAATCGTGGAGCTATCGAAGTGCTTGAGAGAGAAAGAAACTCGATCGGGCATCAATGTAAGCTCACTACACTCATAGAGAGGGATTGTGCGTCAGCTATGTGAGAGGTAGCTATTAGTGCTCGCTTGAAACGCTTGAACAAGAGCGGTTGAGCTCATGCTCCACCTCTACATTTTGGTTCCGTTGTCGGGACCAATGGATTCAATCTTGAGTGCTTGCATGCTTCAAATCGAGCATTAAAGTAAGGGTTTCATCCCCGAATCAGAGCTTGAGATAGATAGAAGGTTTTTGGCTTTAATCCGTGCTTCAAGTAAGTATTTTTAGTTTTTGATGATTGGTTGAGTAGGAGAAATCCATTCAGTACCTTTCTTTTGATCTTTGTCGCATTTAGAGTAGGATAGGAAGGAGACATCAGAGTGGGAAGTTTATAGTTCACTGCTGTAAAACAATCTTGCACAGGGCAATAACAGGGTAAAATGGGAAAAAGAGAGGGCTCACAGGTCTTGGGGTCACAGGGAGGTGATTGAGAAGGCTAAGGTGCTAGCCAACAAAGGTTTAAGGTCCTGACTGACTAGGGAAAACCTCATTTACAGTTCTGGCGCGAGAGAGAGAGAGAGAGAGAGAGAGAGAGAGAGAGAGAGAGAGAGAGAGAGAGAGAGAGAGAGAGAGAGAGAGAGAGAGAGAGAGAGAGAGAGAGAGAGAGAGAGAGAGAGAGAGAGATTGCAGGTCCAGGTATACATCAGATCGATCTGAGCATATTGGGGCTTTCTACGAGATTCACGTATAAGATGCCCTTGGCCCACACCTACTCTTGATTCCTGACTATTGTTATGGATAGAGGCAACATCTATATTTAGATTTCTAGCAAATAAGTGATCGACACATGTTTTGGCCGGTGGAATAAGACGCCCTCCACAATGTCTGATTCCCAGAATTGGACCGAGTGACCTGTCCGAGTCCCATAATCGGATTCATAGACCTGTTCAATTCCCAGAACTGGACTCATTAACTTGTTCGATTCCCAGAATCGGACTTAGGCAAAGCCACCCGGTCCGATCAGACACACCTGTCTGATTTTAAAAATCGGACCAATTCCAATCGGACACACAACCCGTTTGATCGGACGCTTGACTTGTCCAATTGAGACAATCAAACCACAGAATCGGACCAATAGCCTTGTCTGATCGGACGAGGGTGGCAGGGAAGGAAGCCTATAGTTTTCTGGATGGCTTCTCCGACTATAACCAAGTGCAAGTGCACCCAGATGACACACATAAAATGGCATTCACAACAAAATGGGGGGGTGTGTTTGCCTACATAGTTATGCCATTTGGGTTGACTAATGCACCTACATGCTTAGAAAGTGACTGGAAGTGTTCATTGATGTGTGTGTCCATCCTAGTTAGGAGGACCACCTAGACAAACTCTGCCTAGTCTCTTTGAATGATGTAGACAATATGGTCTGTCATCACTGAACACCTTAAAATGCTAGTTCTGGGTAAAGCATAGATGTATCCTAGGACACATGGTCTCAAAAAATGGGATTGCTACAAAATTTTCCAAAGTTAGTGATTGTTGATTTACCACCACCAACTAACTACAAGGGAGTTCAGTGCTTCCTCAACCACATGGGGTACTATCGAGGGTTTGTGTTGCTTTTTGTTCAATGCTCTTGGGCAGTTCATCTATCTATGGACCCAATCAGACCATCCAAAATCGGACACTCTAAAATCAGACCAACGCTCTAAAATCAGACACTATCTCATTGGACGTCCAATTCCTAAGATCGGACTCCCAAAATCGGACGCACGGAAATCAAATCACCAGAATTGGACAAACTCCAGTTGTCTGATCACAGACACACACCTGTCCGATTGTGATAATTGGATCTGACCCTGTCCGATCCCAGAATCGAACACTGGTAAATTGAACGTCCAATTTTCAAAATCAGACACAGCCTAAGAAGGAAAACCTGGGAATTTGATGAACCCCGACTAACGAGAAGTATGACCTGCGCTGGAAGAACGCACTGAATGCCTCACACATAGTTACAAACCTTGAGATTGTGGTCGAATAGTCTGAAAGGGTATTTGGTGTTGTGGGCTAATTGCAAGACTCCAACTCAGCTTGGACCGAGTTGAATGAGATAGCGCAGCAAAAAAACCCTAGAAGCTTGTAGGAATAGTTAGGAAACAAACACACGACACTATCAAACCAACCCATAGACAAGAGCATTGGAGCTACACGTACTTTGTTTTTTCACTCAGTTTAATTTCCATCACTCGAAGCTCAATAAAGGAAAGCTAAAAGCCTGATTTCGCACAGTGAACAGAAAAGAGCATACACACGCACCCACACACAGAGTGAGGGTAAGTTGAGGACTGATTGTAAGTAACAAGGAACACACCTGGACTTAAGAACTTGAAGGAACCCACCAATAAGAGAAAACCCAAAGACATAGAAGGGATATCGAATCCCCAAAGGTAAGACCAAGTGGAGAATATAGCTAAAAATCTGAATGCAACAAGGACAGATAATACCGCGGAAGTGGATCTGCCCCGCCTTATCAATTTGATCGACAACTTGGCAGAACAGGAAGTCCTAGACATGGAAGAAGGCAAGTTAGGCAGTAGAAGTGATGAGGAGCTTAAGCTAGAAGACTTTCCTGAGGTTATCCAACAATTAGTGTACAAATACGATGCTCAAACCTGGCTAGAACACCATGGTAGACCAATCGAGGACATCATAGCAGACCTAGAGGAGGAAAGAAAACTGGCTTGCACAGCTCTGCAAGGCCTAGTTGCGTACAACCGGGATCGACAGACTAGGAACTTGCACCAAAGCTTAGAAATGCGAGAAATCCAGAGAGTGCTAGTCCTAACAGACCGAATTCGGTCAGAAAGTGAGAGAGAGCTAGAAGGAGACCTCACGCTAAGAAAGCTCCTAACAAAGCGGCTACTGGATAACACGACTGCAAAACAAAGTACCACAGCTTTGGCAACATCGCTACTAACAGGATTAGGAGTCAACCATGGCTCTAGGAGCCAATCAGAAATCCCCGTGGTAGCAAAGCAACTGGATAAATACCAAGCAAGTGTTAGAAAATCAAGCTCTTTCATGTGTGTTTGACCGACACAGTTAGTCTAGCTATATTAGTCAGTAAATGAGAAGAATGAGAGAGGAAGCATGTTGTTTCACTCTGTGTGTTGCTCTCTATCTGCATCCATGAAAGCGAACATGGTATCAAAGCCATGAATGGGCTCACTGGTGGAATGCACTGAAAAAGAAGACTTGAAGCTTGAAGACAGAGTGTCTCTATGAAGAAGAAAGGCTGCCATTGTTACTCTATCAAGGTATGTGTTAGGGTTTATGAATTCTATCTATGCAAGAGCTTGCTATAGCTTGTTGGGCAGTCTCTCAGGGCCTCATTGAGCACTAGAGTGTGCTCTATGATCATCATTGTCATCAAATGCTACTGCTGCATACTCTAGATAGGTCTGCGTATTTGCGCCCGTTGTGGCTAAAGACATATCTAACTGCAAAACAAGGCATTGGGAGCTTATCAAGCAATCTACATCTTGCATATACACCTTGGAAGGTGGTTGAAGGTCTTGGCATACTAATACTTAGATGTGTGCTTAGTTATGAGCTACAGATCTGATCTACAGATCTGAAACAGGAGCAGTCCAGCTGTAAACAGTGATAGGGCAGCTTGTATTTGATCTTGGTTGGAGCTTGAAGCTCTCTGACATGCTTTGTGGACTTCATTGAAGCCTAGATGCACTCTGGAAGAGATATGTATCTGTCTTCATGCCTTTGAGCTGAAATTCCTTGAAGAAAATACTCATATTTGGAAGTGTAAACAGGCTGGAAAATTGCCAAAATCTGTGGGCAACAAGCATTGTCTTCATCTGAAGCATTGCATTACATTAGTTGGTGTCAATCGGATCTATGATTGAAATATGTTTGACAGTTACTATGCAACCTGAGATGAGCATTGAATGCTCTTGAAAGAGTGAAATCTGGAGCAGAGAATAAATGTAATAACAATGTATGGGCTAGTTACAAATAGTTGATGCATCTCCTGACTTGGTTCCTTCAAGACGGGTTTGACTCCTTGAAGACGGGTTGTCTGTGGTTACCCGAATGCTCATATATTGAATTGGTCATCAAGTATTGAATGTATGGAATGTATTTGGAGTTCTTGGACTGAAATACATGCACTGTGATTGAATGTCTTTGGTTGATTGAAACCTCCAGCCAGATTACTACGCTTTTGTACTTGCAGTACATGTATAAAGTGTCAGATTGACTTGTTTGGAACCTCGTATGCAGAGGTTAACATTTGAACTACTGTAGGTGTATTTTGGATCATATACCACTCAGTTTTGGGCTTGAAACCACTGCTGGTCACTCACAGATTACAGTTTTCAGACTGCATGTATGTACCTTGGCAGTGAGGTTGCAGGAGTTTAAACTGAAGCAAATACATAGCATATGTATTGACTATTTTACCTACAGGTTAGGCCACTTGTTAGTGGGCTGTTTTGGGTTGTTAGTGGGCTGCAATACCCTTGTTTTTTACTACAATTAATTGCAGAAAACTGTCATAAACAGTTGCGGGCTGAAACTGAACTGTTAAGAAGACCTTAGTTTGCAGGTAGTCAGGTAGTGTCTACAAAATGGCAAATGCAGATAGAACTGACAACATAACCCAGATTGTGGGGGAAAAGCTTGATAGCAACAATTATGCAATATGGAAGTTCCGCATGGAGAACTTTCTGATAGGCAAGGGATATTGGGACTTAGTGACAGGTGTTGAGGTTGAACCTGAAGTTCCAGAAAGGAATCCTACAACTGCGAATCGAGCTTGGACGGAAAGAGCTCGCAGGGTTTTACATTGGCTGTCATTATGCATCTCGGATGCTATGGTGATGCAGATCATGAACTGTAAGTCCCCAGCAGATGCATGGAACATATTGGTCAAATATTATGGCACAACCACAAGTGCCAGGAAGATACAATTGAAGCAAAAATTCAATAACATGGAGAGAAAGAGCAGATCCATACAGGATTATGTCAGAGGTTAAGACCATAGCAGATCAGCTGGTATCTGTTGGTTCACAGGTTGAAGACGAAGATATGGTTGCAATGACTTTGAATGGCTTGGGTCCTGAATACAAGTCTTTTGACACTTCAGTGTCTGTGCAGGCTGAAATGCTTGACTTTAATGAGCTGGTTGCATTATTGATTCATGAAGAGGTGAAGCTTGGCTTAGCTACAGGGTCAAGCAGTTCAAAGAATAAGGATGCAGTTTTTTACTCGAATCAGCGTGGCCGTGGCAGCCATGGTAGGGGCTATGGATCTGGCAGAGGAGGCCAGCAGAATGCATCCTATGGTAATAGCAATTAGCCATCATCAAATGCAAGAGGTGGTGGAAATTTTCGAGGGAGGGGGAGATCTAGCTCCCATGGTAGAGGCTCATGGCAGCAGCAGCATTCGTCTGACAATCCGAACAAGGATAAGGATTGTCATTACTGCAGAAAGTATGGGCATATTGCAAAGGACTGTTGGAAGAAGCAGGGAAACCAGAAGGGCAAACAGCATGGACACTATGCTACGTCCAATCAGGCAGATCACTCTGGTGATATACTGTTTGCCATGCAATATGTCAAAGATAAGGATGCTGAAAAATCATCTGATGATACAGTGTGGTACATTGACTCAGGGGCGTCGAATCACATGACCCTTCACGGTGACTGGTTCACTGATATGGTGGCTGAAAAGCATGGCTATGTATGCACAGGTGATGACACACAACATAGCATTGAGCATAAAGGCAAAGTGCCTCTTGTGGTTCATGATGGTAGGACGAAAAATTTGCATGATGTCTTGCATGTCCCTTCAATTATGAAGAACTTATTGTCTGTCGCGGAGCAGAACTTGTAGGTTAGATTCAATAAGCATGGTTGCTTTATTGAAGAGTTTGGCAATGGCTGCAAGTTGATAGCTCGTGGTCACAGGAATGGCAGAATGTTTACTCTTGATGCTTCTTTGCCAGAGCTGAATTTAGCTATGTTTGCCCATGGTTCTGGCATTGTTAGGGATTTGGAAATATGGCACAAGAGAGTGGGGCATGTCAATTTGCAAAGGCTGCAAATTATGCAGAAAAAATAGCTGGTTACAGGTTTACCCAAGTTCCAATATTCAAATATTGGTCATGTATGTGATGCTTGCCAGTTCGGTAAGCAGTCTAGATTGCCGTTTGTCAAGCATGTAAGGCAGAGTACACGTCCATTGCAGTTAGTGCACTCTGATGTTTGGGGGCCAGCTCATAATGCATCTATGGGAGGTTCTAGATATTATGTATCTTTCATTGACGACTATAGTCGCTATACTTGGCTTTACATATTGAAAACAAAAGATGAGGTCTTTGCTGTTTTTCAGCAATTTAAAGCATAGGTTGAGAAGGATTTTCAATGCTACATCTCTTGCTTGAGATCTGACAGTGGTGGGGAGTATGTATCAAAGGAATTTGATGATTTCTTGGCTGAAAATTGCATTCGTAGGTAGCTAACCTGCAGCTACACTCCGCAGCAGAACGGAGTAGCTGAAAGAAAAACAGGGTTCTGATGGAAGCTGCTAGGGCCATGATGAATGAAAAGCATATGCTGCTTTACTATTGGGCAGAGGCTGTTATGACAGCCGTATACATTCTGAACAGGACTCCCATTGCAGGTATTCATGAGATGACACTATTTGAGAAGCTGTATGGCTATAAGCCGGATGTAAGTCACATGAAAGTCTTTGGCTATCTTGCTTATGTGCATATTCTAGATGAGAAAAGGAAGAAGCTGGATCCCAAAGCACATAAGTGTGTTTTCATCGGATATTCGCAGGAGAAGAAGGCATACAAATGCTATGATCCCTCTACCAGGGAGACTTTGGTGAGCAAGGATGTTATCTTTGATGAGACGGGCTCTTGGTATATATCACCAGTTGCAGTGCCATCGGATATGCCTTCCACTCATGTCTCTACAGTTGATTTATAGCAGAGCACTGCTATGACAGGACCTAGTAGTCAGACAATATCTTCATGGACAGGGAGATTGAGGAGCTCACCATCCATTGACACCACTGTGTCTGTGAGGGGAAGATATGATGTCTTGGATAGCAAAGGAAAAGAGAAAGCTACTGAGGATGCATCTGGTATGATGACACCTGGCAGAATGACTTCTGGCTATGAGTCTGCTGATACTTTAGACAACGAACTTGGTATTCCGACTGTCTATATGCCTGGCACAAGGCAGAGCAGGTATATTCCACCTCATGAGAGAGGGGAATCGAGTAGTGCACTACAGCTTAGACGCTCGCAGAGGGTCAGATACCCTGTTGACAGGTTGACATACAGTGGCTACTCCACAAAGCATTATGCTTACATGAAAAAAGTGATGGAGGTCAAAGAACCAGGTACATATGCTGAAGCAGTGAAAGATGAGAACTGGTGTGTAGCCATGGATGAAGAAATGAATGCCTTGGCTGAAAATAAGACATGGGATTTAGTGCCACTGCTTGAAGGGAAAAACACCATTGGCTACAAATGGGTCTACAAAGTCAAATGCAAGTCAGATGGTAGTGTGGAGAGATACAAAGCCAGGCTGGTCGCAAAGGGATATGCCCAACAATATGGACTTGATTATGAGGAAACATTCAGTCGTGTTGCCAAGATGGCAACCATACGCATTGTGATTCCCTTGGCTACTGCTAAAGGCTAGAAATTGCAGCAGATGGACGTTAAGAATGCATTTCTTAATGGTGACCTAGCAGAGGATGTCTATATGGTTCAGCCGGAAGGGTATGTTCACCTTGATTTTCAGCATTATGTATGTAGGCTGAAAAAGGCATTGTATAGGCTGAAGCAGGCTCCGAGAGCTTGGCATGCTAGGATCAGTAACTACTTGCAGAGATTGGGTTTTGCTGTTGGCAGGGCTGATCACAGCCTATTTACAAAGAACAGCGGCTTGGTAGTGCTGGTCATATACGTTGATGATTTGATAATCACTGGTGATGATGACTTGGGCATTCTGCGTGTAATGAAGATGCTGAAATCTGAATTTGATATGAAAGACCTAGGAGAACTGAAGTATTTCTTGGGCATTGAGGTAGTTCCAGAGCTGAAAATGGTTTATGGCTGATGCAGAAGCACTATGCCATGGAGATGTTGAAGAAGTATGGCATAGCTGAATGCAAACCGTTGGATACACCTCTTGATCAGAATGTCAAGCTAGACATGAGCATTGGGGCTAAGGTAGAGGATGT
Organism: Lygodium microphyllum; assembly: GCF_053477565.2. Classification (NCBI taxonomy): domain Eukaryota; kingdom Viridiplantae; phylum Streptophyta; class Polypodiopsida; order Schizaeales; family Lygodiaceae; genus Lygodium; species Lygodium microphyllum. The sequence goes on along the minus strand of NC_141140.1, from coordinate 16,182,923 downwards.
GACTATGTATAGGCAGATGGTTGGCAACTTGATTTACTTGACCATCACTAGGCCTGACTTGAGCTATGCTGTAGGGCTCATAAGCCAGTTTATGCAGAAGCCTAGAAAGCCGCACTTGGATGCAGTTAGACGCATTATGAGATATGTTAAGTCCACCGTAGAGTATGGACTGTTCTATGTCAGAGATAAGCCCTTGACATTGATTGGAAACACAGATGCAGATTAGGCAGGTTGCTCATATGACCGTAGATCTACAAGTGGATATGCATTTGGACTTGGTAGCGGTATGATTAGCTGGAGCAGCAAGAAGCAGCCTACGGTTGCTTTGTCGAGTACTGAGGCAGAGTACAGGGGTGCTGCATTGGCAGCATGCAAGATTTCATGGCTGCTCAAGCTTATGGTGGCTGATTTGGACATACAGGTAGATGCTCCAATGAAGTTACTATGTGATAATCTGAGTAGTGTACTCCTAGCTATGAATCCAATCTATCATGCCAGGACGAAACACATAGAGGTACACTACCATTTCATCAGAGAGATGGTTCTTGCAGGACGAGTTGATCTTATGCATGTAAAGACAGATGAACATGTTGCGGATATCTTTACTAAGTCCTTGGGTAAAGATAAATTCTATGGTTTTAGGCAGATACTTGGTGTACAAATGCTGTCTTGAGCTTGAGGGGGAGTGTTAGAAAATCAAGCTCTTTCATGTGTGTTTGACCGGTGGACATAGCTAGTCTAGTTATATTAGTCAGTAAATGAGAAGAATGAGAGAGAAAGCATGTTGCTTCACGCTGTGTGTTGCTCTCTATTTGCATCCATGAAAGCGAACAGCAATTGACGACCCCACCTTGCAAAAAGGTCACCAAACTTCTTTGGAAGGGGAGTCCCATTGGCTCTTCTGCATCGAATGATGCTAAATTGACCATCCCTAGGATGAACATCAATCCCATAGGTATCCCTAGACCGCATGGACCCTACGTGACCCAACCATCGAGTGACACTCCAGTACACTATGTGGATAACCAACGATGAGCCTTATGTAAACCTGTACGTGTCATACGATGAGGAAGGCAACGCTATCCTCATGGACTATTGACCAGTATTGGTGATAGAATTGGGTAGAGGGAGAGGCAGAGGCCTAGGAGGGCGAATCCAATAACCAATCGTGTGTTGGAGTTGCCGTCACCCAAGACTCATTTCTTTGTGTTGCCATGAGAGAAAGCAAGCAAATAGAGATAAGGCTAACCTGAGATGTGCTGAGTGTGGAATCACTCATCTCTTTGTCGATTTCCCTAGGCGGAGACCATCCTCTAGTTTGAAAAATGAGCCATTGGTTCCATTGGGGTTGTTTGGTGTTGAGACACTCGATGGGGAGGCCACGCCTATCTCATTGCATGTCATGACCCGTGTGCAGATAAAGCACGCTGGCATATCATTGGCACTAGGGCCTAGCAACCTTGATGCAACCTCAGTTGGAAAAAAGATTTAGAGACGAAGGAAGAAGAGACTAGATGCTAAGGTCACCCTCAAAACCGAAAGTGCCACGACACTGCCGGTTGGAGAGAAAGTCATTGACGCAGAAGAAGAGATATCGGTGCCTTAGATGGCTGAAAAGGGAAGCACTAAGGGCGAGGAGTACCCCAACTCGAAGTGCCAACTCAAAGCCATCAAGAAGGTGAAAGAATGGGTGAGGGAGGCCCGGGAGCACCTAAAGGACACTGAGCCCAAACTGGAGGATGAGATCAATGATATCTCAAGCATAGACACCCCAAGTTCTCTCCCACAACCAAAATCAAGGGAGGCGATGGAACCACAAGCTGGGCCACTTGGACAAAGTTTGAATGCTTCAGGCCAGCAAAAATAATCAAAGCCATTGGCCAAGAACCACAAGCCTAGAAGAGAGGCGAGTGACTAGTAGCCTCCTCAATACACTGGTGACCACCCCGGCAACTCAAAGCTTAGGTGACTTGCTTAGGCATCACCCAATGCTATGGTGGGAGCTTAAGCAGTGGGTTGAAGAACCAAATGAGCCAATTGCCATAGACTGATTGAAATTAAATCATCAATGGAGGATACATAGTAACGAGCACCACCAAACGAAGCATTATGAGACAGGCCCCATACATTTGAATGTACAAATTGCAAGGGTCGTGAGCTATTCCATACATGTCTCATAAATGGAAACCTTGCCTACTTTCCAAATTGACATGTATCACATATATGTCCAAAGTCATGATACTTGAACTTAGGCAGTCCAAGCACAATCTCCTTCTGCTGCATAGATTTTAGCTTTTGTACATTCACATGGCCAATCCACTTATGCCATCAACATCCCATATGGCACCATCATCATGTGCAAACATGATTGCTTTCAATTTTGAAATTGACGTATCAAGAGTAAACCTTTTGCCATCTCTTCGGCCTCAAGCAATCAATTTGCAACCATTACCATATTTTTCAACAAAGCATCCATCTCTATTAAATCTTGCCTGCACATTGTATTATGCTATCTGTCCAATGCTATCTATCCAACTGACAACAAAAGATTCTTGGTTATTGTAGATACATGCAGTACATCATGCATGCTCTTTTTCTTGCCATCAGGCAAGAGCATCAACAAAGGTACAACTCCTTTATGCTGAATAGTATGTTGGGTGTCATCCCCAATACAAACATGTCCATGCGAACCTGCAACCATCTCATCAAACCATTCTCCATGGGGTGTCAAATGATTTGAAGCCCCTGAATCAATGTACCATCTCTCATCTTTGTTCTGTCTAGATGCATTCTTAGACACATGCTACATGGCAAACAATTTGTCAACCTGCTCATCATGAGCACCACTAGAAGATGCATAATGCCCATGATATTTGCCCTTTGCCTTCATATCTCCCTACTTCTTGTAACAATCCTTTGCAATGTGTCCATATCTGTCACAGTAATGATAGTCCTTATCTCTGTTTGACTGATCATTCGACTACCATGAACCAGATCCACCACCTCTCCATGGGGTGATCTCCCCCTGCCTCTAAAGCCACCAGATCCACGTTGGCCCTGTGTATTTGTGCCATGCCAGGCATTCTGGTGATGCTGTCCATAAGCATTTTGAGTGTCTCCTCGACCTCAAAAAGAGCCACGGCCTTTGCCACCTCTACCATGTTGGCTAGAGTAAAGAACAATGTCTCTGCTTTGAGATGTACTAGAACTTGTATTCAACCCAAGCTTAACTTCCTCATGCAGCAGCAAAGCAATCAACTCATCCCAATCGGGGGATTCAGCTCTCACAGAAATAGACGTATCAAATGTTTTATAATCTTTGCCAAGTCCATTCAATGTCACTGCAATCATAACATCCTCAGACACTAAAGATCCAATGGTGGTAAGCTGATCCGCTATGTTCTTGATCTCTGTAGTGTAGGCCTGAATGCTTTTGCCATTCCTAGACATGTTATTGAACTGTTGCTTTAGCTAAATCTTTCTTGCATGTGTTACATTTCCATAATTCTTCATGAGTATGCCCCATGCATCCTTTGGAGAACTACATCCAGTAATTTGTATAACCATAGCATCTAATATACATAAGGAAAACCAATGTAACACTGTGCATGCTCTCTCAGTCCATAGCTTATGAGCCCTTTTTTGATCATTTTTCGGATTCCTTTCATGTATTTCAGGTCCAGCCTCATCACTTGTACATAAGTCCCAATAACCTCTACTAACCAAAAAAATCTTCATACAGAACTTCCATAAAGCAAAATTTTTGTTGTCCAACTTTTCTCCCACAATTTGAGTGATATTGTCAGTGCCTTGAGCATTTTCCATAGTTGTAGCTCAGGTATTCAGTGATGTATGCAACCTGTAAGTATCTGAATCCTTTTCCTATAGTTCAGGACCAGTTTCCCGCTATTCAAGATAGTTTCCTACAATTCATGACAATTTTCTTGACAACCTGCTTGCTATAAACTATATTCCAACAATGAAAAAACATAATCAACTGAGCATAAACCAAGCTCAAATCAATTCAAAACATTATATAGTAGTGGCAAAACATCCCAACAACAAACTATATCCATACAAGTATCAATGTTTGTAATGTATGCAAGTAGCAGTACCAAATACAACCAGCCCATTGCTATAAACAACAGTATTTTCTCTCTTAAAACAAGAGTATTCAGACCTCAAAACAGCCCCAAAATATCTCATTCAGTTGCCACTCTATGCAAGAGTTGATACATGTCCAACCGGTCAGAATATATTGCATGTATGTCAAGTGAAGATGATAGGTATCCTTCTTGCAGACAATAACCAGTCAATACCCTAGTATAACCAGCAAAAAATTAGTCCAAACTTTGGTCTTTCAACACTCACAATATCCCAAAAAGCATCTACCACTCAAGTGGTATGATCCAAGCATTTGTTAGTAGTAGCAAATAAGCATCACAGATACTTCAACCCTGTAGGTATATTGTTTTCAAATTCAGGACAACAACTAGTTCACTATTTCCAGCCTGCAAATAAGCTCCAAAACTGAGCATTTAACACTCCAATATCATGCTCAAATGCATGATAATAAGGGAATATACATTGTTATTATAAAAGTGACCAATTCCTCACCTGGTATTTACTACAGTAAACAGCTAGTCTACACAGGTCTGTGCTGAATATCTCCAAATTTGTGAGGAATTTGAAAAAACTTTCTTATGCAAAGTTGTAGACCATGTTGAAATGGTCAGGAATCGTGGGCCGTCATGTCAAGCACCCATCATGCAGGCGAAGAAAAGGCTACCAAGCTGCCTTTTTTAGAGGAAGAATAAGCAAAATATGGCCTTTCGGTGGAAACACGAGCCTTCAACCAATTCAAGTTCTAGCATATCTTCAACCTAGAAGATGTGGCCATTGAAGAATGGGTGGTGAGGCAAATCATCAAGCAATGCAATTTGAAGAAATACGTGGAAGCAGTGAATCATGGGGTGGACTACTTCCACTGTGCGGAGTTCCTTAGGATTTTCCACAGGAACCGCGGCACCATAACTGTGCATGAGGGAGAGGAAACTCACCAAGTGCAAGTTGAATTGACCTCGAAGCTAGTGGAAAAGGCATTGGGCCTGGCAAATAAAGTAGAAAGGAAGCCAAAAAGAGACGTATATGCCTTACTAGGGATGGACAAGGTAAAAGTCCACACCAATGACGGTATAAGCTTGGCAAATATTCTTGATCCCAAAATCCAACTCCAAGCCAAGATGGTGCACACGCTAATTTTTATCCAAAGATACAACTCCATAATGAGCCGCATCAATGTCCCCCTACTAGAGAGTGTTGAAGCAAGGTCACTGGATGAGGTCAACCTCAACAGATTGGTGAGGAAGACCATTGAGACCTCAACAAAAGCCTTGGCAACGAGAGGGCAGCCTGCTGCTGGAGGAGAATCTCCCGCCACCAAGGCTAAAAGGAAAGCTTCATCTTCAAAGGCTGTAACCATTGGATTCGATGGGGTCCTCATCACGATCATTAGGGAAGCCTTGGGATAGGAGCAGGAAGAAGGAGAAGAAGGGGTGGATGAAACACCAAGCAGGTCACCACCTCACAAAGAATGGGAGGCATAGTCCAACGAAAGGATGTTGAGTGAAGAAGAAGAAGGCAAGGAACAAGAAGAGAAAACTAGCCAGGGAGAGGCTAGGAAGACAAAGAATAAAATTGCAGAAGAACAATTGGAGAAGGAGAGGAGAAAACAAGAAAAGGCAGGGTTGCAAAGGCCCGCAGGGAGTCAAAAAAGGTCAAGGAGGAGAGGAAGAAAAAGCAGGAAGAGGAGGAGGAGCTAAGAAAAAAAGAGGAGGAAGACATGGCCCTTGCCATGCATAGGTCTATTGAGCAGTAGTCCAGGCACGATGAGCCAGAACTTGCTAGGCCTATCAGAAATGAAAGGCCAAGCTCAAGCGCTTATGTGCCTGAGTTCGTGCTACCTGCAATGCAAGAAGGCAAGGGTAAGGCTCCAATCACCCCCATTCCTACCCTCCTAACGCCCATTACCACCACCGCCATCTCCACTCCCAACTCTACGACCCAGGTGGATGCCAACAACCTAATGGCTTGGGTCCTGTACTTTGTGAATAAAGAAATAGGCCAAGGAGCAAGAGAAGGAACCCCTTGGTAGGAACCAAAAGCCCGGCTGCGACAGACGCCGAGTCGAGGCGAGACCATAAGAAGAAAAAGGTGGCAGGCTCTACAACCTCAGTCCCCACAATAGAGAGGCCGCTCGAAGAATATGATGAGTACGTCAAAGAGCTCCTCTCAATTAGAGAGAGCCAAGGAGGAGAAGAGAACTGCAATAGCAGAACTAGAAGCCGAAAAGGAGGCCATGGCTGCATTCTAGTTGGAGAGAACACGCCAAATGGCCATGGCCCAAAGGGAAGTCAATGAGGTGAAAGAACATCTACAAGCTAAGGAGGAGACAGAAGATGAATGGCAGCTATGCTTGAATGAAGAAACGAAGGCCACATGATGCCTGTGTCAACATAATGAAGAGATTGTGGCAGTCTACGAGGATCTACAAGCTGAAATGGAGAAGATCACTAAAGCCATGGAAGAGCTAGAGGAGTTGAGAGAGGAAAGAGCTCGCAGGTATGAAAGAGAGGTGGAGAGACTAACCCAAGAGGCTACCTTAGCACAGGAAGAGTAGCAAAACCTAAGGGTAGGAATGTAAGATCAAGAACAAAGGCTGACAGTGCTAGCCCAGAGGCAGGGGGAAAGCCTCAAAGATATAAACAAGAGGGTGGAAGAATGGGTCAATTAGGACAAAAAAAGGGTCAAAGCCTTGGCACGTCACCTCGCTCCAACTAAAAAAGAAAAGATACTCGACGCTGACAGCAGAGCGGAGGCCGCCCAAGTGAGCTTCCACACCCAACAACGTGCCTTCCTAGAAACCCTATTGGACGTCACCCATGCAAAGGAGGGAGAGTCCATGGAGGCAATGAAAAAGAAACTAGGAATGGCTTGTAGGGCACTAAAGGCCGGATTCCAGATGCAGCCACAACCTAGTGGAGTTGGCCCAAGCCTAGATGAACAACGCCATTATCTCCTATTGGTAGGCCTAACCTCACAGGAAGTGGACACACTTGGGTTCCTTGAAGAGGAGTAGCAAGAGCCAAGCCGGCAAAGGAAGGTGGACGTGAACTTTGAAATGGGACCACATGAAGAAGAGCTTGTCCCATCGCCTCCTTTCCCCGAGACCTGAAGAGCAACAACACACAGACACCTCCGCATAAAGAAAGGTGACATTGAGAGAAAGAATGAAGAAAATGGTAGAGGAGACAAGGAGAAAATGGAATGCTAGGGGGGTGAGGGCACCCCAGGCACCTTCCCACCACGTGTGGATGACACCCCAATAAGCTTCCACGCCGACCTCATAACTTGGGAGAGACAAGAAATGGCCAAGAGCCCCTTCGACCTCAACTTCCAATTCCCCACCACCCTGCGTAGAGTGTTACCCATCAAGGTGGTGGAGGAGGTGATTAACATCGAAAGTAGGCTTGGACAAAGATGGCTGGAGGAGAGAGAGCATAACCCCACATTATGGGCCACAACAGATGCTGAATTTTGGCAAAATAAAGATTTTGAAGTACCACGATTTGTGCCCGACTACGAATGCCAACCTACATGGAGAAGAAGGGTCTGCGACACCAACCTAGACGTTTGGATGGCCTTTTGCAACACTCAACCCTTCGAGCAGAATGCTCCAACCTTTATGCCCTACCCTCGAAGGGTGGGAGTGGATTTTGACTCCAGTGTCCACGACCGTTATGACTTCCCTATAATCTATAATTCTCATTGTACTACATATGAATATGCCCTTGTCTTCACATCAAAGAACTTGTATGCTATTCTAATCCAATTCATTAACGAATTCTCTTCATGCCTTGACCCCGCTTTTATTACCACTTGTTGTTGAGAGTGGAAAAAGACTGAATTTTTGACTGATTTTTGTTGTTTTTGAGGACTGAATGATTGATTTTTGATGGATTTAGAGTGATGTATAATTGTTAATGGAAGTATTTGAGAGTGTTTTAGATGATATTGATTATGTTTTGGAAGTTCATGATGATTCTCAGTGGAGATATGAGGTTTTGTGATGTTCTGATAGGTTTTGATTGGTTATGTATACCTTCTGTATAGCTTCTGTTTTGTTCTGATTATCTTCTGTATGAAGCATGGATTGATGATTGATGAACATTGAGATCTTCTGAAAGCTTATTGAATAGTTTTTGAGAGTTTGGAATGGTTTGAGTATGAGTTATGAGGTTTTGATGACCTTCTGTAACCTTCTGTAGACCTTCTGTAGAGCCTCTGTCTATGCTTTGTCTCTGTATTGTAACTGTACTATAGCTGTTTTGGTACTGTACTGTGACTGTTCTGTAGACCTTCTGTAAGTGTTTTGTAGAATTTATGTGTGACTTTGGGAAAGTTTTCTAATCTTTGGAAAGGATGAATCTAAGTTCAAAAGAGCTAAAACAAGTGGAAGAAACAGCTGCTGAAGACTGAAGAGAAGACTAAGTGACAGTGATAGTAGTGAGTTGTGAAAAGACACTATAGTGGCTCTGGTGACTCTTCATATCAGACATACCTCTTGGGAGGTGCATTCACGACCTAAGAAGGATTATTGAGGGTTATTATGAGAGCATTGTAGTGAGGATATGATGTATTATTGATAGAGAGAGAGAGAGAGAGAGAGAGAGAGAGAGAGAGAGAGAGAGAGAGAGAGAGAGAGAGAGAGAGAGAGAGAGAGAGAGAGAGAGAGAGAGAGAGAGAGTCAGAGATAGTCAATTTTATCAAAACGGTGCAACTGTATATGAGAGAAAGAGAGAGAGAGAACTATGAAAACATTGAAGATGAATAATATGTGATTGATTTCCATTCAAATATGGTGTATTCCTTTGTGTTCTTTGTTATATTGAAGAATTTTATGAAGATGTTGAAGATTATGGTTGATTCTATCAAATCCATGGGAGAAATCTACGATGATGCTGCGTGAAGAATTGCTATTTTCTTTGTTTTGATGATCAAAAGAATGAAATAAAAGCTTGTTGATGTTACAAGATAGATTTTCTTGCAAGAGAAATCCCTTTTCCTTGGTGTTCCTCTTGGGGCTCCATGTTTTTTGTGCGCAGCCGGGGAAACTTGCCATCAACAAGCATTAGAAGAGGCTGAAAATGAAGGAAATGGCATTGCCAAGAAGAGGAGGATTCAATGGGTGTTTGCAAAGTTTCTTCTTCCACTAAAGACTTGGAGATTCTCATTATCAAAGCCACTTTCCACAAGAATTTCATCCCACAATGGCAGAAACATATCACCATCATGATGCATGCTCTATGTGGTGGATTGTTTCCTCTTCCTGTTGAAGCAATAGAAACTTGCATCTTAGTGGCAACTGTTTAGGAACAAACTGAAGAGCAGAAACAGAGAGAATGACCATCCATGGAAGATTTGGCATTCATTGAGAAGTTTCCAGAAATCATCAAGTGGGAGATTGTGAAGAAGCTTTAGGAGTCTTGGTCTGTAGAGGTTCACAAAAACAAGAAGGAGAAGAGTTGGAATTTGTTTGTGGATGCTCAACAGCAAGATACATGGGATGCTTGGTGCACTGATAATCTTCTATTTGTTCAATTAGCAACCCACTAGAAGTTGGTAGACAGAGTGTTTTTCACAACATACACTGTTGAAACCCTCAGAAGCTGGCATTATTATAATGATGCAACAACGATCCTAAGAAGAATGAGTTTTGATACTTTCCGAACAGAATATCTTCCCCTCTATAGTGGTTTGAAAGCTGAATTTAGAGATGTTGAGAAGAAGGAAGTAGAAGAGATGTTGGCCAGAGAATCCATAAGAGACTAAAGCCCTCTCTGACACTACCTTGTTGAGTCCAAAACAATTGGTTGGAGCCAACCCCCTGATGAATGACGCAATAAAGAGGCAAGCATTAGAACGAGTCCAGAGGTACGTGAGAAGAGAGAAGGAAAAAATCAAGGCTGAGAACGAGCTCGCAACAAAAGCCTCCTTTGACGCCCTAAAAGCACTCTTTACAGAAGTCCCCATGGCAACTCAAGGTCCCTTCCTAGTCAGATTCGTCCTAGAAATATTGATGATAGGCCAGCAAATGTAGTCCCATTGCCAGTTTTTAAGGGAGAGTACAATGAAGATCTTGATCTTCATGTAGCAGAGTTCATGGTAGCATGTGTGGCTAACAATGCTAGAACCCTTGAGCATTGGTTAGCAATCTTCCCCGCCACTTTCAAGGGCGCGGCGTTTCAGTGGTATGAGAGACAAGCAATAGGAACTTTTGGCACATGGGACGACCTGAAGTTTGCCTTCCTCACTAAATTCAAGCATGAAGGTTTTGAAGAGCGGATGCGAGAGGAGTTCATGAATCTAAGTCAGTCCTTTGGAGAAAGAGTAGAAGATTATGTCTCTTGAATGGAATCCACTAACTATCATTTGGATGAAGGAATCCAGAAATGAGTGTTTCTCAGGGGCCTACAACCAGAAGTTCGTAAGTTTGTGGAATTGAGAAGACTAGTTAATCTTCAAGCTGTAGTGGAAGGTGCAAGATTGTATGACGAAGTTGAAGCAAGGCTGTCAATGACTCCAGGAAGAGGAGTCTTACCTCCTCCCATGCCTGGAATGGTATACCCACCAAATGCAGTCCCAAGGACAGTTCCCTACCCCTATCCCTAGATGCAAATAGTGCCGCAATATAGTGCACCTAATCCAGTGTGGTCACCGCAGACGACAGTGCCTCAAATGATGGTTCAACCACAACAATAGTGGCCTCAAACAGTTCCTCCAATGGCGACTCAACAACAGTGGAATCCTACCAACTGGAATCAACAACCCCAAGTCTCAACAGGAGCTCTGAATCAGAGCCACAACAGAGGACTTTCTGGATCGACCCAACTAGTCTATGCAGTAATTACAGACGCTTCCCAAAATCCTACTACAAGTACTTCAGGAGGTGAAAATCTGAAGGACTATTTATCTAACTCAGTTGCAAGTATCAAGAAATAGCTTTTGGATGTGATTACAGAGCAGCTACAGACGCTGAAGGTGAATACCGCCAATATATCCACTCCTGTGGGAGTTGAAAGAGATGTGATGCGCTCGAATACATGGTGTGGGAAGTGTCATTAAGCGGGACATTTAGCCACTGAATGTACCCGAAAACCAGCCATTCCTGGAGTCTTGGGATGAAATCGGCATAGTATTGATGCCAGGAGGCATATTCCACGGTGGATTCCGTAAACTTAGATGACCGGGGCTCATACACAAAGAGGATTCTTTGTGCGAGAAGTTGATGGGGACGCCTGTCCTTTTCGGGCGTTTCATTAATTTAGTGTGTACATGGGTGATTCCATAGCGGGTGATTCCGCAAAATGCATATTAAATTAATAAACGTTTATGAGTTTAGAGTGCGCACTCGTAATAAATTAAGGTTAGGATTTATTTCTAACCAGTTGATTTATTTATGTAGCTGAAGACTGCTAGGTATTCACTTTTGTCGGTTTAATTGTGTTATTTTACTAACGATTGTGAATGCTTCAGTTGATGTGTAGAGATAGCAGCAGTGGCGGAGGAAAGCATTGGAGTCTAGCGGGTTTTCGACTCTTGGACTAGATTTTGATAGGCGCCACGCCTATATTTTGTTATGTCTATTGAGACATCGATTATTTATTATTATTTTGTATGCGCTTATGCGCCTGGATATGTTATTTCTATTTGGACATTGAGATTGGGCGTGCCAGACTCTATGGGCACCGTCCATTAGCTTTATTTTCCTATTTTTGGTAGAAAGCAAACTCAAAAGCTAAAAGCTTGTCATATTTTTGTAATTGGGCTATTATTGAGCATGAAGATTGGAAATATACATAAAATACATGCTTTGTGAAGCGCTCACACAAGGCATGGGGGAGATTGAACCCAATTTGTCTCTTGCCTCTTGTCGTGCTTGCTTTTACATGGGTTTTTGTGCTAAAAAGTAGAGTACTTTGTTCTTGGGGACCTTCTGGGATTCACCACGTGAGCTATCTGCGACCGATCTGCGCACCAGTGGTATCAGAGCGGAGTAGAGATCAAGAGCTTCCAATCGCTACCAATCTTGGGCGAAGGCGGAGCTCCAGGAACAAACGGCCTCTACAGTCAATCTCATCGCGAACCGTCGATACAGGCAGACTTCTGGCGATCAAGAACCCCTATTTCCACTGTCAGATCGCGAAGGACCAAGCTCTGCAGGCGGAGGACCACGCATACATCTCCTTCATGAAGTCGTGGATATACAGTAAGAAGTTCATATCTAATTGCTTCAAAAAGCTTAGTCTTGAAGTTTAAAGGCTTAAGAAATTGGAGAAGTCCCACAAAACTTGTCAACGAGGTATCTGAATATGTCCGAGAAATCCGCGACGGCATGAAACGGCTGCCCACGTCCTCATATCTTGCGCCGTTTTTTCTTCAATTAACCCCTCCCCTCCATAGCTTAAACTATTAAGCTTAAATCCTTAAGCTCTCATCAAGTTGTACAAGACACACAGATCTAACAAGTTCGCAAACTCCGGGTCTCGCACTCCTGAAGTCAAGTTCCGTAAGTCGACGGTAATCAAGTTCTGCAAGTCGGCCTAAGTCCAGCAAGTCAACAACCCTGCAAGTCTGTTAAGTCTGCAACTCTGCAAGTCAGACTAAATCAGAATTGACTAGTGCTTAAAACTCATAGAAGACTTGTTCGTATGCAAAAACTCTGAATTGGAAAGTTGTTCGCAGCAAGCTGTTCTACCTATCTACAAGTTCGTTGAAGTACTTTCAGCAAACGGAGACAGAAATATTGCAGAATTTCTGAAAATTGAAGAAGAAAATACCCAAAAATACATAGCCTTGTAACCCCAAATTTGAGCTACGCTCATCCCGCTAACTGATTTTGAGTGAGAAAGGTTTGTTGAGTTTTACAGGATGACTACCCCACATATGGATGATCCTATGGCTCAAGACGATCTACCCGAGCCTACCATGGAACAAAAGCTGGATCTTATCATGCTGCAATTGGAAGAAGAGCGAAGAGCTAGGCAAGCCTTGCAAGCGCAATTGACAAAGCTACAACGAGCGTCCACTGACAAAGAAGAACCTCAAGCTGAAGATTTGATTCGCCGTACCATCGACGCCACTCTTGAAGCACAAACCATTCGCAAGGAATCCAAGATAAGTAAACGAAGTTTCAAGTTTCGCACTTTCAATGGCATAAGAGAAGGAAAGACTGTTTTATCATTCATTAGCCAGTTTGATGACTATTTCCATGAGGAAACTTATCCCGAAAAAGATAAAATCAAGTGTGTTACTAATCATCTGATAGATAGAGCATCACTTTGGTGGACTGTAGTCCGCAAGAGCATAGAATGTCCTGCTACATGGGAAGATTTCAAGAAGAAGTTCATGCAAAATTTCCTTCCACCACAATTTCATGAGAAGGCTATCAAGCAATGGGATTTACTTCAACAGCGCGATCGTGAGCCTATTCCACAGTATACAGAGCGTTTTTGGAATGCGCTCCTACAGTTACGTATGCTTGAAGACGTACCAGAGACGACACATAAGCGGAAGTACATGTCTGGACTTCTTGGATATTACTACGCTGAAGTGAACGTGTTCAAGCCTGCTACCCTTGAAGACGCCATCTCCTTAGCTCACGACACTGAAGATAAGTTACGCGGAAGAGATTGAAGACCACAGCCATTCCAAGCAAACGGTAATTATGGATCTAAACAATTCAATTCCAATTTCAGAAGGTTTAATCCAGGTCGTTTCTCATCACCATCTTTCCGCAAGAATTGGCCTAAACCACCTGCATTACCATCTACTATCAATCCAAATTCTAAACCTATTCCACAAGCAAATCCGAATATACCCAGACTCCCAGCCATTGCAAATAATGTGACCAAAGCCAAGCCCATCATATGCTACAAGTGTCACCAGCCAGGGCATCTCGCAGCAAATTGTCATTCAAAGAAGCCATCAGCACATATCAACTACCTTGGAGCCATGGACGAAGAAGAGCATGAGGATATGCCAGATTTCACTGAAGAAGAGGATGATATTACTACTACTTCTGACACTTTACCAGGTATGCCTACTTCACATTCATTGTTGACTATGAAATGTATGGTGCATGGAAAAGAAAGAACTATATTGCATGATGACGGTAGTACCCATGACTTTATTTCAGCAAAATTGGTAAAGGAATTGAAACTGCATATTGTACCTACGCACTATCGCATAAAAGCTGCATTTTTAGGCACTAGGTACAATGGCACACAAGAAGTTCAAGATTTAGAAATTCAAATTGGTCCATATATTGAAAGAAGAAATTTCTTAGTTGTCCCATTACAGTCTAGCGACATTATTCTAGGAATGCCATGGAGACACCAACATAATCCCAATATAGATTATTCCACACACACAATGAATATAAATTTTCAAGGAAAATCTATTACATTATTTGGTATGCATGCATCTCATATTTTTCCACTGCTTTCGCATACTCAAGCAAAACGTGCACTACGCAAGAATACTAAATCATATCTCATTTGGGTGAATGAATTGCACGCAAAGGAAAATCATATGCACCCTAGGCATAAGGAATTTCTCGCATATTTTAAGGATTGTTTTGCAGAAGACCTACCACCAGGTTTACCACCATCCCGTCCAGAAGACCATAAGATTGACCTAATACCTGGCACACAACCACCTTGCAAAGCACCATATAGGCACAATCAAATAGAGCAAAAATAAATCCAGAGTCAAGTTGAAGAATTACTAAATAGAGACTTAATTCGACCTAGCAGTTCTCCATTCGGTGCACCTGTGCTCTTAGTCAAGAAAAAGAATAATACTTATCGGATGTGTATTGACTACCGAGCATTAAACAAGATCACTGTAAAGAATAGGTATCCTATACCTAGAGTTGATGACCTTATGGACAAACTGCAAGGATCTTCTATATTTAGTAAAATTGACCTTAATTCTGGATATCATCAGGTGAGGCTAGATAGATCCGACATATTTAAGACTGCATTCAGGACACAGTTTGGCCATTACGAATTTTTAGTCATGCCATTTGGATTAACTAATGCACATGCTACTTTCAGTAGAATGATGAACCGTATTTTTCTAAAATATCAATATTGTGTGATTGTTTTCTTTGATGATATTTTAGTATTCAGTCAAAGTGAAAAAGAGCATTATGAGCATTTGTCATTAGTTTTTCAATTACTCAAAGAAAATCAATTGTTTGCAAATCCTGACAAGAGTGAATTCTTTAAGACAGAAATAGAATATCTAGGTCATATTGTATCAAAAGAAGGAATAAAAGTTGATCCTAAGAAAATTGATGCAATATTGCATTGGCCTGTTCCTAAAAATGTACATGAATTACGCTCATTCCTTGGTCTTGCTAGTTTCTATAGGAAGTTTGTACGTAATTTTTCATTACTTGCTTTACCATTGACCAAACTTCTTAAGAAAGGCATTGTTTATCAATGGACTGAAAATCAGCAGAAATCCTTTGACTTACTCAAACGTGCATTAGCCAATGCCCCTGTTCTACAATTGCCTGACTTTAACAGACCATTCTTTCTAGTTGTGACCGATGCTAGCGGATCAGGAATAGGAGCCGTGCTAATGCAAGACAACCATCCAATAGCATATTCTAGTTCTAAGCTAAAACCCTCTGAGCTCAAATATTCAACTTATGACAAGGAACTCTTAGCAGTTGTCCAAGCATTAAAACAATGGAAGCATTATTTAATGGGTTCAGAATTCATGATAAAGACCGACCAGCAAAGCATTAGACATCTACTTAGCCAACCCCAAATTTCTGACCGTCATATCAAATGGGCTTCATTCATTCAAAGTTTCCATCCTATCATTCAATACCAACCTGGAAAAGAAAATGTAGTTGCTGATGCATTGAGTAGAAGACCTGCAATTCATAACATTTCTATCATATCTTTTGATTCTTTGATTGCCATGAAAGACACATATCACTAGGATATTACTTTTCATTCTGATTGGCAAAAATTAGTTCAAAATAATTTCATTCCTGTTGATTCATTGTCATATAATGATGGATTCATGTTCTTTGAAAAGAGACTGTGTGTTACTATTCCATTCCGATCTTTTGTTTTGAATGAAATTCATTGTCCCCCATATCAAGGTCATAGAGGTATCATTTCTACATTACGCATGTTAACTGAAGATTTTTATTGGCCACATATGGATGCAGATGTATCTAATTTTGTTTCTGAATGTTTGATTTGTCAAAGAATAAAGAGACATCATGGTAAACAGTATGGACTATTAATGCCTCTTTCTATTCCATCTAAACCTTGGGAACATATATCTATGGATTTCATTACTGGTTTACCAAATACTAAATCTAACCATGACATGATTTGGACAATTGTAGATAGATTTAGTAAGCAAGCATATTTTATTGCATGTAAGAAAACTTTAACAGCATCACAAGCAGCACAGTTATTTTTGAAAACTGTTTTTACTAACCATGGATTGCCGAAAGTGATTATTTCAGATAGAGATTCTAGATTTTGTAATAATTTTTGGATTACACTGTTTGCAAATCTAGGCACAAAGATTGATTTCTCATCTGCATTTCATCCAGAAACGAATGGACAAACAGAAGCCACAAATAGCACTATTTTAGATCTTTTACGTGCATACACTATCTCTAAACCTCAGACATGGGATACTCATTTACATTTATTACAGTTTGCATATAACAATACACCACACACATCTACAAAGAAAGCACATTTTGAAGTTATTTATGGACATAGATTATCTACACCTGTTGCATCTTTGTCTAATAGAATACAAAGTGCCGATGATATTGCTGTTATGCATAACACTATTTTTGATGAAGTAAAGGATATGATTGCTAAAGCCCAACAATCATATACCAAACAAGCCAACAAGAAAAGACAAGCCATGCATTTCAAAGTTGATGATTATGTTTGGCTTAGAATAGAAAAGCGTAGATTGCAAAGTGTAGATAGACATCCAGTTGTCAAATTAGCTCCTAGATTCTATGGACCATTTAGAATCATTCATAAGATTAATGACAATGCATTCAAGTTAGAACTACCATCTCATTGGAAAATTCATAATACATTTCATATTAGTTTATTGAGACCATTTAGAGGCCAATTACCTATCCACCCTGTTTATGAAAACCCACCTTTACTAGAAGAAGAGACTGAAATACTTGAACCAGAAGCCATTATAGACACTGACTACATGACCACTAGAACTGGCCGAAGGTATTCTAGATATCTAATCAAATTTAAGAACCATCCTGTAGAGGAAGCACAATGGATGCACGCTCGAGACCTAAATGCTTTCCCCACTCTGTTAGCTCCACATTGAGCTAATAGCAATTGAGGTCAATTGCTATCCCACCCCGGGGGTATGATGCCAGGAGGCATATTCCACGGTGGATTCCGTGAGGTTTTACGGTGGATTCCGTAAACTTAGATGACCGGGGCTCATACACAAAGAGGATTCTTTGTGCGAGAAGTTGATGGGGACGCCTGTCCTTTTCGGGTGTTTCATTAATTTAGTGTGTACATGGGTGATTCCATAGCGGGTGATTCCGCAAAATGCATATTAAATTAATAAACGTTTATGAGTTTAGAGTGCGCACTCGTAATAAATTAAGGTTAGGATTTATGTATGATTCTTTGTGCGAGAAGTTGATGGGGACGCCTGTCCTTTTCGGGCGTTTCATTAATTTAGTGTGTACATGGGTGATTCCATAGCGGGTGATTCCGCAAAATGCATATTAAATTAATAAACGTTTATGAGTTTAGAGTGCGCACTCGTAATAAATTAAGGTTAGGATTTATTTCTAACCAGTTGATTTATTTATGTAGCTGAAGACTGCTAGGTATTCACTTTTGTCGGTTTAATTGTGTTATTTTACTAACGATTGTGAATGCTTCAGTTGATGTGTAGAGATAGCAGCAGTGGCGGAGGAAAGCATTGGAGTCTAGCGGGTTTTCGACTCTTGGACTAGATTTTGATAGGCGCCACGCCTATATTTTGTTATGTCTATTGAGACATCGATTATTTATTATTATTTTGTATGCGCTTATGCGCCTGGATATGTTATTTCTATTTGGACATTGAGATTGGGCGTGCCAGACTCTATGGGCACCGTCCATTAGCTTTATTTTCCTATTTTTGGTAGAAAGCAAACTCAAAAGCTAAAAGCTTGTCATATTTTTGTAATTGGGCTATTATTGAGCATGAAGATTGGAAATATACATAAAATACATGCTTTGTGAAGCGCTCACACAAGGCATGGGGGAGATTGAACCCAATTTGTCTCTTGCCTCTTGTCGTGCTTGCTTTTACATGGGTTTTTGTGCTAAAAAGTAGAGTACTTTATTCTTGGGGACCTTCTGGGATTCACCACGTGAGCTATCTGCGACCGATCTGCGCACCAAGTATTTAAAGCATGCCATGACGAACCATGTGGTGGACACTTCGCAGGAGAAGCAACAGCCAGGAAGGATCTATTAGCAAGATATTGGTGGCTGACCCTCCACAAGGATACATATGATTACTGTAAAAGATGTGATGCTTGTCAGTAAATGGGGAAACCCACCAAAACAAGTGCCATGCCACTGCAGCCCATTTTTCCCCTAAAGCCGTTTGAGAAGTGGGGGATTGATTTCGTGGGTCTCATATACATCCTAGTATGTACGGATTATGTCACAAAGTGGTGTGAAGCTAAAGCTCTAAAGCGGGACGATGGTAATAGTGTCGCACTATTCATGTACGAGAATATTATCACCCGTTTTGGCAGTCCCCTTGAGCTGGTAAGTGACAGAGGTACTCATTTCCTTAACAAAATCATGGAGAAGCTGACGGAACTGTATAAGATTCGCCATCGTAAGTCCACTCCCTATTACCCCAGAGCCAACGGCCAAGTTGAAGTCACCAATCGCATTCTTTGCTCGATTTTGATAAGAATGATTGCCGCACATTGTCGCGACTGGGACGATTGACTTACAGAGGCCCTCTGGGCATACAGAACCTCCCATAAGGCAGCTATAGGACAGACCCCTTTCCAGCTAGTGTACGGTACAGAAGCCATCTTCCCTGTTGGGCTGGAATTGCCCTCTTTGCAAGTGGCAATTAAAGAACGCTTGGGAGATAGTGAGTCAGTGCAACGTCATCTCCTGTACTTGGAATGCTTGGATGAGATCCAGCAGATGGCCCTACAATGCATAGAAACCACTCAAGCGCGACGCAAGGCCTATCATGACAGTTTCATCAAGCACAAGGAGTTCAAAGAAGGTGATCTTGTTCTAGCCTATGATTCGAGATTTGGCAAGTTTCATGGCAAGCTCCAACAACGGTGGATGGGCCCGTACAAGGTACTGGCCGTCAATCCTAATGGCTCTGTTTAGGTGCAGACCGTTGATGCCTCTGATGATCCTTTCCTCATCAATGGCTATTGTCTGAAGAAGTATTTCCCTCCTTGGGGATCTTGACAATCAGAGTTGACCTACCCTTTCCCTTTTGGGCATCGCACTGTCCTTCTTGTCGTGCTTTTGATAGCCCTTATGATTCTCCTCCTGAGGCGGTCTTGTTCTACTATCCCCTTGCGCAGAAACATCCCAATCTGACATTGTTCTCTTCTCGTCTGATCCAACAACAGTGGCGAGGTTGGTCCTGATATGTAGTATTTCTACCATTCTCTTTCTTAAGAAAAAAAAACACAAGAAAAAAAAAGAAAAAAAAGAGAGAAAGGAAAAAGAAAAGAAAATTAAAAAAACAAAACAAATGAAACTGTTATGGGAGAAAATGAAGAAATTCCCTGTCATAACAGGCCTCGTTCCAAGAAAAGGTGGAAACACCCTTGAACGAGAAGCTGACTATGGAAAAGGTGGTAACACCCCACAGTTCAAGATAGCTGACTCACCAGCAGAACCTCTTCAGCAAGCAATTTGAAGCCACCTCCCTTGGTGCGCTGTCTCCACAATATCAATCCGTCTGCCCTTCTTAACAAACGACTCTTCTTACAAATCATTGACGTACGAGATTCGTAGGCTGCCTCCCTGGGTATGCCTCCTCCTTAAGATCCTGATGACACCAACAGTCGACATGATCTTCATCACCAACCCCTGGAGTGATGTGATCTTTCATCCTAACAGGATGGGGATGTGAGTATGGGCTGCCCTCTGTATCTATCAGAGAGTGAGACAGAGGGTGGGGTGAGTGACCAGTCTTTCCTTTCAAATCAAATGAGAGGTGAGAAGTGTGAACGGAGTGTTGCAAGCACGGGAAGAACCTCTCAATGCACAAAGCACGATTTGTTCTTGTGCACTGCACTATAAGGCTCCCTGGCTTTCCTTCTTGCACTGTATGCCATCACAGGGCGGGATGCATAGTTGCACCATCAAATGCGCACAAGGCATACAACCTTTGCACAAGTAACCATGAGGATTACATCAACAGGTTTCAAGACATGGCTGCCCTCTTTATCTTTCAATAGAGCGTGAGATAGAGGGTGGGCTGAGTGTGACTGGAGTTTCTTCAATCAATTACCGAGAGGTGAGGATTGAGGGACGTTACGAACTTTGGAGTCATGTACATTCCCATTTCCCTATGCACCCATGGGCTGGGTTTTTGCCATTAGCACATGACACATCACTTTGTTCTATACACTGCCCTACAAGGCTCCCTTGCCTTTCTCCTTGCACCTATGCTAGATGGGTTAAACACACCGATGCACCATCAATTGTGCACCCTGGCATACTCCCTCTACATCATTCCTTTGTCAATTCCTAAATTGGGTGTGAGCTCTGGGTTTTCATCCTGATTTCCTCGAGTGATATTAGTAATGGGGTGAGTGACTATTCTTTCATTCCATTTTAGTGATCGTGAGTTGAGTGTAATATCCCTCATCATCGATGAATTTTATGTGATTCTTTCAACCAGCTACCTCCCTGGATGTTGCCGCTTGGTCCCTGCCACGATGGCCGAAGAATGTGTGCTGTGAAGACACCTTGTTACCTCCTACATCCGACGACACCTCTAGACGCAACCCTGATAGTCGACATTCCTTCTCGGCAATATGGGCCAAGTTTTTCTAACCCTACACCTTCTATTTCTCAATACTGATCATGTTTTAAGTGTGGGGACGTTTGTGGTTGGTCTGATGTGAGGTACCACGTCCTTGAAGTTTGGTTTATCCTTCGTGTTAAGGTTTTAAGTATAGGGACGCGTCCCTGTGCGTCTATGTTGCATACCCCCATGCATACACCATGTTCTAATCATGCATCTATGCCGTGATTTCATGCTACCCTGATGGGGTCCCTTCCTTACCCTTATGTTTTATTTCACCCTGTCCTAGGGGTTGTTCCGTGACTGTTTGCACTTATTCTTGGTTTTGAGCTTATTTCATGTGAACAGACCTTACGCTTACCAAAATTTTTTTATCAACCCCTGTTCCGACAGACGGTTTTCAAGTTATTACTTTTTGAAGTAATTCCCGTAAAATGGACAGGTTTTCATGTGAACGTGTCTTTATTGCTTCGGAACCCTGATCTGATGAGTCATGCCTGTCCTACCCTTTCTCCCTGACATTTTTCCTTTTTACTCTGTCTCCTTTCGATGCACGGTTCATCCGTTGTTAATTTTTGCGGGTTTTCATAGCTTTTTCGTGCCTATTTTCACATTTTTCCATGTGAACTTGCCCTATTTTCATCGAAATTCCAGTTTGATTTGACAGTCGTGTCCTATCAATCTTTCCCCCACTTTTTCCTTTTTCCTCCACCCTCTTCCGGCTGTCGAATTTTTAGTTATTAGTTTTTTCGAGTATTTTTGAATGTATTTTTTGTGTTTTTCCCATGTGGACCCTTCCTAATTTCCCCCAAACTGAGTTTTGATGTGCCATTCCTGTGAATTCCTTTTTTTTGGACATTTTTCCTTTTTACCACCTGCTATTCCGACGTACGGTTTTTCCTGTATTAATTTTCGAGTCTATTTTTCGTCCCACTTTTGGGGTTTTTTCCATGTGAGCGTGTCCTATCTTGATCGAAACTGTGTTTTGACATGATAGGGTTGTTAGACACATTGTTTTGCACACTTTTCCTTCTTTTCGCACTTCGTTCGGATGCGCAGATTTTTCGATATTAATGCCTGTATGTATTTTCGGGTTTATTTTTTGTGTTTTTTCCATGTGAACACCCTGATTTTGTCCCAGAACCAGTGTTGCATATTTCAAATATTTTCCCCTCATCCCCCGGCCCATTTTTACTTTTTACGGATTTTTGATCCGACAAATGGTTTGGATTTTATTAAGTTTTCTTTATTTTTCCCGTTAATCGTGTTTCTCACTTCGCGCGTGAACGCGCTTGTTTTTGTCTTTACACGCCTCGAGATGCCCCCGTGGCGCCCGTGGCTCGTGTGTCCCTGTCCCTGTCCGTTTGAATCCGTCATTGCAAATATTTTTACCCCTGCCCGCACATGCGCACGGGCCGGGGATGTGTTCTTTTCTTATGTTTTCATTATTTAATATCCCCAAACAAATAAATTGAAAAAAAACACTATACACACCATTTCAAACAAAAATATATGTAATAAAAATTCCAAATAATAAAAAATAATCCAAAAAAATAAAAATAAAACAAAGAATCTAACTTTAAAAAAAAACAAAAAGGGAAAACAAAGATAGAGGAGAAAAGAAAAGAAAGAAAGAAAAAAGAGAGAGAGAAAAAAAAGAGGAGAAACAAACACAAACATACACATAAAAAGGAAAATCCATAGTTTGATAAACCACAAAACCCAAAAAAAAAAAAAAAAGAATACCCAAATTAATGAAAAAACACAAACATATAAAAAATGGAATTTTAAAAAAAAATTAACGTACCAGTCGATGCCGATTCGTGCCTCCTCTCCTTCCTTCTCCTCCTCTTCCCTCTCCTTTCTCCTGCCCCTCCTTCTTCTTCTTCTTCTTCTTCTTCTTCTTCTTCTTCTTCTTCTACTCCCTCCACCCCTCCTTCTTCCTCAACCTCCTCAACCTCAGCGGCCACCTTCGCCCCCCAGCGGCCCCCACTCCTCTCCTGTGACGCCCCCAACGGCCCCTTCCTCTCGCAACCGCTCTTCCGTCTCCTCCTCCCCCCGGCTGCTCCGCCTCTCTCCCCTCGGCTTGCTCCGCCTCCCTCCCCTCGGCTTGCTCCGGCTGCCCCCGCCTTCTAACGCCGTCACCACCAGGCCTCCTCCTTCTCGCGCCCTTCCTTCTCCGCCCTCTCCTCATCTGCCACTTCCTCCCGCTCCAACTCCTCCTTCCCCCTTCCTCCTCCTCCGCCGTCTCCTCCTGTCCTTCCTCCTCCTCCTCCCCCTCCCCCTCCTCCTCCTAACTGCCATCCAAGGTTAGTTACACTAACCTTAACTTAGTTCAACTAACCTTACCTAGTTAAACTAACCTTACATTAGTTCAACTAACCTTAATTAGGATAATCTAACCTTAATTTGGTTAATTTAACTTTAGTTTAGTTAACTAACCCTAGTCTAGTTAATCTAACCCTAGTCTAGTTAACCTAACCTTAATCTACCTAACCTACCTCAGGTTAGTCCCCACCCTACTAACTAACCCTAGGTTAGTTAGCCTAATCTAGGTTAGTTAGACTTGACTTAGCCTACCTAGACTAACCCAGACTAACCTAGTCCCCCTTGACTAACCTAACTTGACTTAGTCTGACTTACTTGATTTACCCAGCCTAACAGGACTTAGTTGACTTGATTTGACCCTACTTACCAAACTACCCTGATTTTCATGCTTTAATTGATTTAGTTAATTTATAAAATCATTTCAACTCAAAAAAATTTCTAAAAATTTTCCACTCTTTCTGCCATTTTCTGGAAAAAATTTCACGTGGAAATTTCTACTACCAAAATTACAAAAAATTAAATGTTTGACAATTTCTTCAAAATTACCTTAAAAATACAGAAAAATTATTTAAAATTAGTAAAAAAATACAAAAAATATACAAAAAATATCTAGGAAATTCCACCCACCCCCCTTAACCTTTTTCCATTCATTTTTCCCTTTAAAATATTTTCTTACAAGGTACCAATATTTTTATTTAAAAAACATAAAAATCAAAATCTTATTTTCATACCATAAATTGTGGATATTTCCTAACTAGCTAAAATTTTATTTTTCCTTCATCACATATCCATATTTAATTATTATTCCTTTTGAAAAAAAATAAAAAACAAACAACCACATACAATTTATTAACAAACAAAACCAGAAAAACACACATAACCCAAACAAACACACATAATAAAATAAATTAACCAAATCACACTATAAAACTTAAAAAAATACACCTTAAATATAACCCCCACACAATCCAAACTTACCTAAATAAAAAAACAAATTATTAAAAAAATTCAAAATAAAAATAAAAATAAATTACAAATTATCAAACCCATTAAGGTGTTGTCTTTGTTGTTCAATCAGTGGTCTTTGATTTTGTTTGACTAGATTCATTGCTTTTGGGGGACTCTTCCGTGCGCCTTCAGGCCCTTGCATACACACCCCTACCAGGTATTTATTTTGTGAGCTTTATTTATTTTCATTCCCCCTTAATCACAAATTAATTGCTAAACTAAACTATTTATTCACCTACATTTTCCATGCACATTTGCGCTAAACACACAATTTAATAATTTTAAAAATCAACAAGCCGTTCACTTTGCACGTGCTACGCGCGCTTAAGAGGCACTTTAATTTGTAATAACAATGAACCAACCGTCACAAAAGCACGCACTGGCAAAAAAGCGCTCCACATCACTCTTAATTTTTAATTAAGGAATTTGCATTTAGAGACCCAGTCTGGGCATCGTAGTCTAGGTTGCGTTAACACACCGTTTCAACTTAATAAATTGTAATTAAAAGTTTAAGAAGGAACCATCGTTTTCTTATTAAGGTTTATAACCTAATAAAATATCACCCATTGTAAATAATTTATTAAAATGAACCCTTCATTAAACTAATTCCCCCTCACTGCACTTCTTTTCCCCCTTTTTAATAAACTTGCTTCGTGGGATGGGTGTGTACAAGTCTTTAAGTTGACACTGATGGTCCAGGTTATGGTCCAGTCTTGATGTACATTTTTATGGTAGTCTGATTTGTCCATGTGTTACGATTACGGGTATGGTGTGTAGTTTTTTCTTTATTGCCTGATACGGGGATTTGGGTACTTGAATGTTGCATCACATGAAGCTTTCGGTCGCATATGTGTAGAGGTCATGCCGAAATTTTTCTAGACTGTGTATTGTCTGGGGTGGTAACTGGGTTAGTTACGTCTATGTCTGTATGAGTGTCTTTATTTTTGGATTGATTCCTTTTTGATAGCCCTTTGGTTGTTTTGCAGGCATTCTTTGTGACTGTCTGTGTTGTGGTGTGTGTGTTTTCCATCTGAATGGCACCTCACACTCCTCCCCCTATCCAGTATGTCCCACTGGTCAGTAGGGATTACTCTTCCCTACTCACTTTTGAGCCTCTCGCGAAGGCGAGACTTGCGACTTTCGTGGCTGCCTCCTTCCCCTTGGTTCCAGAAGATCCATCCATGTGTGATGAGTTCCTGGCCTCATACAGCAAGAAGTCAGGACTGGTCCATGGTACTTCCATGACTTTGACACCTCGAGGGTTAGGGAAGGCTCTATCTCTTCCCTACAAAGGTGAACCCTTTGTTACAGCTCGACAGCTCTTCTCTAACGATGAGATTTTGAAGCTGTTACAAAAACAAACCAAGGAAATTCTGGATGTTAAGAAGGTGATCAACACTTCAGGAGTCTCCTTTTCCACGATCACTGATCCTGTGTGGAAGTTGGTTTGCCAGTTCCTCCAAGACAGGCTTATGCCGCAAAAACACCATCCCATTACTTGTCCAAAGAGCTCTTTACAGCTTCAAGGATGGTGTTAAAAGGAGTAGCTATTGATTGGAGCACTTACCTACTCACCAAGATGGATCAACATTTCGTTAAAGTAACTAGGGGCAATGTTACAAATGTCACCTATGGATCCTACATGTCTGCCTTCTTGACCTACTCAGGTTTAAAGAAGAGTGTGCCTCCACCTCCTCCATCTGATCCAGTACCTCCTCCTCCACCTTCAGAAGAGCCAGAACCAATTGATATAGAGGATCTCGATTCTCCTCCTCCCCTGGTCATACAGCGCAAACGATTGAAGCGGGTAGCAGATAGCTCCTTCAGTTCTTCCTTCCGTGACAATTCCTGCTACATTTGGCAGTGATCTCCTTGCTTATCTCACATGTAACAACCTGTTAAGAGCACATAGAGAAGGTTCCTTGGACATATCAGTCCCTTCATTGAACAGCGGGAGATGCCATTCCTTTCCTATGTAAAGACATTCATAGTTTAATTGAACTTTCCGTGACAGCCTATGTTCAACAGCTGTATGCTTCCTTTTATGAAGAACTGATGCAATCTAAAGACTAGTTGCATAAGGTAACATTCGAGTTAGCCTCTGCTAAAGATACCCTGGCAGATTTGTTTAAGCAGATGGAGCAACAAACCCACATGATTGAGACCCAACGAGAAGAGATATCTTCTTTGAAGATTCAATTAACAGAAGCCCACTCAGAGGTCACTAGAATCTCAGAGGAGAAGGAGAGGATGTCCACAGAAGCGTAAGAGTTTCAAACTCTTTTAGATGCAAACCTCTCAGCCTTACAGATGGCTAATGACATAATGGAATCACAAGCTTCCCAAATCAAGCAGTTTTGCAAGACCAACTGGCAAAATCACGGTCTGTTTCTCCAAGCCCTAATGTTCCCTTGATCCCTTCTCTCTCACAGCAGGACTTGGCAGTTCTCCAAAGACAGGATACCTTGTGTCCTCTCTTCCAAGATAAAGTGGAATAATTGCAATCCAGGATGGATCTACTATGGTCTACCTTTGAGCATTTCCAAGAATATGTTCCTTCGGACCATTCTTTCTTTGTCCATTATCAATTGCAGAAGTTGTTCTTTTACATGAAGCTTTCAACGATGGATCTTCCTCTTCCAGAGGATGGTTGGAGTGGGGCTTGGTCTCCTGAGTTGCTGACAGAAGTGGTCCGTATGGTGTTTGAAGATTCTGTCACGACAAATACCATGTTGCTATCATACATGTATCTACGGGTAGACTTGTTGATTCCAGATAAAGTGGATATGGCCTGGTATGTGGGAGATGTGGTTTTACAAGATGTTTTGTATGTCAACTATTTGGAGTTGCGAATAGATGAAATGTTCCAGAGTTACTCCTCAAAAGTGGCTACTTGCCCCGATAATTCCTGGCACTCCATGATTGATTTTGTGATCCTAAATCAATGATAGAACATAGCTTCTACCTATGTACAGAGCAAGCACTAACCAATTGAGGGTGGATCTCTTAGCTCACCTTTCCATAAATAATCCATTTGATTCAACCATTTTTTATGCGTATCAGAGAAGATCTATCTTAGGTCCCTCTGTTCCTAGCCTACTCTATTACCAACAAATGGCTCACCGTTATGATACATATCTTTCCCTCTATCAAACCAATTCCACAGCAATCTTACCCCTTCTTTTCCAACCTCAATCTTTTCCTCAAATTCCCATATTTACATATTGCTCTTTTATCGAAGATAGAGTATTTTCCCCTTCTCCACCATGCCCTTCTCCATCCATCCATGTACCTTCTACCTTTCCTATTTATCAATTAACACCATCCCTAACTGATTCCCTAAAATTTTTAGCCACTCCTTCTTTAACCTATTCCTCCTTTTATGATTTTGCCTACCCATCTCTTCATCCCCTTTTACTTATTCCACTTCCATCTCCTGCCACTTCTATCTCTCAACCCCCTCAGTTGGTTAGTGAATATGAAGGGTTTGATCAGCAAATTCCATGAAGACGAGGATGGAGCTCGAATGATTCTCTTACAGGACCTCAAATAAACTAGCCAATAATTCCAAGAGATTGGACAACTACCAGTCAAGCATACCAGAACTACCTTCATTTTGCTCACCAATATTCACAATCTTTGAATCCTTCAATGAGATTGACAGCTCATTTTGCTTGGTATCTAGCATACATGCATAGGCATTCCCATAATGATCAAAAGGTCATTCCAAAACTTTGTATGAATGTCAATGTGAACATTGACTCCCACCAATTGGATGTCCTGTATTTTCATGCCATATGTCTCCCTAGCTGATACCTTGTCTTGCTCGAAAGGATGCGCTACTTGCAGTTCTTTCAAAATCCTCCAAAGACATTTGTAGATGAATCCTTATTCATGGATCGCTTCCGAAACCACCAAGCCTTTAAAAGGGATCATCTTCATTGATGCCTTTGCAATGTATCTTGGATGATTCTTAATGATATATCTCTTTTTGGAGGTGTCATTCAGATGGTTCTGTTAGTGTTTGTATGTGTTGTATTAATTGTATGTGATGAGTTCATGTTGATTGCGAATAACTTGTTTTAGAGCTCTTTTCAAAAGATTGCTGGTGGAAAGCTGAAGAAAACCTCTTATATCCTTTACAAATTTGTTATGGTTTTTAAATGATTAATCCGCTGAGTTAATGAATACTGGAAGTTTTCCTTTAGTAGTATTTTCTATCAGATACATGTGATAAGTTGGGATCGTGTTTTGGCAAGATTATTGACGATCTGCCAGAAGATAAAATTGAGCTCTTTAGTGAACTTATATTCTTCTTTTTCCTTCAGTCGTGAGGAGCTTCCTTTCTAAGTGTGGGGATATGTTGAGAGTGGAAAAAGACTGAATTTTTGATTGATTTTTGTTGTTTTTTAGGACTGAATGATTGATTTTTGATGGATTTAGAGTGATGTATGATTGTTAATGGAAGTATTTGAGGGTGTTTTGGATGATATTGATTATGTTTTGGAAGTTCATGATGATTCTCAGTGGAGATATGAGGTTCTGTGATGTTCTGATAGGTTCTGATTGGTTATGTATACCTTCTGTATAGCTTCTATTTTGTTCTAATTATCTTCTGTATGAAGCATGGATTGATGATTGATGAAGATTGAGATATTTTGAAAGCTTATTGAATAGTTTTTGAGAGTTTGGAATGGTTCGAGTATGAGTTATGAGGTTTTGACGACCTTCTGTAACATTCTGTAGACCTTCTGTAGAGCCTCTGTCTCTGCTCTGTCTCTGTACTGTAACTGTACTGCAGCTATTCTGGTGCTATACTGTGACTGTTCTGTAGACCTTCTATAAGTGTTCTGTAGAATGTATGTGTGACTTTGGAAAAGTTTTCTAATCTTTGGAAAGGATGAATCTAAGTTCAAAAGAGCTAAAACAAGTGGAAGAAACAGCTGCTGAAGACTGAAGAGAAGACTAAGTGACAGTGACAGTAGTGAGCTGTGAAAAGACACTGTAGTGGCTCTGGTGACTCTTCATATCAGACATACCTCTTGGGAGGTGCATTCACGACCTAAGAAGGATTATTGAGGGTTATTATGAGAGCATTGTAGTGAGGATATGATGTATTATTGATAGAGAGAGAGAGAGAGAGTCAGAGATAGTCAATTTTATCAAAACGGTGTAACTGTATATGAGAGAAAGAGAGAGAGAACTATGAAGACATTGAAGATGAATAATATGTGATTGATTTCCATTCAAAGATGGTGTATTCCTTTTTGTTCTTTGTTATATTGAAGAATTTTATGAAGATGTTGAAGATTATGGTTGATTCTATCAAATCCGTGGGAGATATCTACTATGATGCTGCATGAAGAATTGTTGTTTTCTTTGTTTTGATGATCAAAAGAATGAAATAAAAGCTTGTTGATGCTACAAGATAGATTTTCTTGCAAGAGAATTCCCTTTTCCTTAGTGTTCCTCTTGGGGCTCCACTTGTAATTACCTTGGATTTCTTAGGATACTCCTTAGGCAAGACCCCACCCCGCAGGAGTGAGGCCTCCTAGTGCTCCATTTTGATCCTAACACTATAGATAGTTGCACGATGGCTCGGCTAATGATGTGAGCCACTCTATTTCCTTCATTTTGCTTAGCTCTACTAGAGGACATGAATGATAGTTGCTTCACCTACTGCAATCATCAATTCCTCTCCACCACCATCCTTCAAGTTCGCCTAAATCTCAAGGGGTATCTCCAAAGCTGCCAATCCCTTAGTAAATCTATTAAGCCCCCTTCTCCACCTCATTCAGATGATGAGGACTAACTTATGTCACAACTATGTAACTTGTGGTTTTTAAAAAAATGCATCAATCACAACCACTGCACCTAGGGGTCCTCAAGTTAGGAGGGTTCAGTGACTTCAGTCGGTCAACTCCATCCCTAACCCCCCTAGCCTCATTTTGATCCCCCACGTCATGCCTAGGGCACATCAACGGCAGAACACACCCAAGGAGGTAACACTTGCATGTGGTTAGACTTGTCACTCTAAGCTCCATCCCACTACCATACATGCAATGCACCACATGACAATGGCACACACCCATAGGTAATGCACCTTTCTTTTCTTTCCAAATACAATCCAAGGTCCCACCACCAGCTTCAAAGATCCCATCATCCATGCAATGCACTCCCCGTCCTATGCCATGTGCCATCAAGAAAAGCACAACCAACCAAGGGGCAAACATAGTAGCCACAATCAGAAAGTAAATGAAGAAGCTCATTTGGAACAATGCAAGCGAACTCAACATCATGTTAAATTTCAAAGAAAGATCTGTCCACATGCCATCGTCCAAGCGTGGATCCATCTCACACCATTTTCAATTTCAAAGATGGATCCGTATAACACCATGTTAAATTTCAAAGAAACATCTGTCCACACGCCATCATCCAAGCATAGATCCATCTCACACCATTTTCAATTTCAAAGATGGACCCGCCCCTCAACCTCCCTCCAACAGCAGGGATCATATCCAACGCCAGGGCCTTTCAAGTCCATAAATCCCTCTAACAAGTCCATAAATCCCTCCAACACCAGGGATAATATCCAACGCTAGGGCCTTTCAGTTCCATAAATCCCTCTAACCGGTCTATAAATCCCTCCAACCCTAGGGATCATATCCAATGCCAGGGCCTTTCAGTTCCATAAATTCCTCCAATACTAGGGATAATATCAAATGCAAGGGCCTTTCAGCTCCATAAATCCCTTCAATACCAGGGCCCCTACCCAACTCAATGTTGAGATATCGAGCTCCACTCGTGATATGCCAAGGTGACCGTTGTGCATTTATGTCACCGACTTGTCAGTTGTGCAGATGCGGTTGGTACACCGCCCATGAATAATAGCTAGATGACAGCTATCCTTATCTACTCTAGTTTGTGGCTTAGTTAGTATGCCACCTTAGTTAGTTGAGTTTGGTTTGAGACCCATATATAGGGTTCTTCTATTTCTATGTACTAGAGTTATTTTGGCTTACACAACTAAGAAGAGGAAAACTGTTTTCAGCCTCCAACTTTGTGTGTATTCCCCCATTGTGCAAGCAAGAAAGCTACAAGTGAGACTCCTTCCTTCTCTCCCACAATCTTGACATGGTATCAGAGCCTTGTTCATGGTAAGGATCTCAAGAAAGCAAGCCAAGTTTGTGGTGTTCTGGTAAGAGCACCAGTGTTGCTTTCATTTTTCTATTTTGGGAGCAAGTCTCTGCAGGTAGCACAGCTGGAAAGTGCAAGATGCATTGTCTCTGCAGGTAGCACAGCTAGAAAGTGCAAGTGAGGCCATTTTGGGGCCCGTTTTAGAGGCGGAAGTTCTCTGCACGCACTCAGAAAAAGGCCCTGTTTTATGCTGTGCGACCACGGTTCTATAGGTCGGTGAAAAGTTACTATAGAAATTGCATCGTATGCCTATGCGCAGAGTCATTGGGAGTTACAGAATCATTCCTGCTGCCTGATGATGCAAAATCGTCACTAGGAAGTGACTGTGTGGTCAAATACCACTTTCGTCAGTTTTGCAGATTTGTGCTTGTGAGGCTGAAGCTGTGTTCTTTGCAGTGACAGAATTTTTGCAGTATTCTGCAGTGGCATCTGATTCTCTTTCACAGATTATCACTGAAAAGCTTGACAAGAACAATTTCCAAGCATGGAAGTTTAGAATGACGAAATTTTTTATGGAAAAAGGATATTGGGAATTCGTTGCAGGAAATGAAGAAGAACCAGTTCTTCCTGATGTTCCCAATCAACAGCAAATGCAGGCATTTAAAGCATGGCATGAGAGAGCCAGGAAAGTTATGTGCTGGCTGTCTATCAGCATTTCAGACTCTATGATTGTGCATATTCAAGATGCAAGTACGCCAAAGGAGGCATGGGATACTTTGTCAAAAATGTATAGCACAAATACGCAAGCCAGGAAAATGCAGCTCAAGCAAGAGTTGCACAATGTGCAAAGAGAAAATATGAGCATCAATGACTACCACATGAAGATGAAGAAGATTGCAGATACACTTGCTTCCATTGGGTCGCCAGTGGAAGATGATGATTTAGTTTCTGTGACCTTGAATGGTCTAGGAAAGGATTATGCACAGTTCCGAACATCCATTTCCGTCCGTGAAAGATTTCCTGATTTTGAGGAGTTGATTGCTCTTCTAATTTCTGAGGAGCAGAGAAATTGTGGTACTTCTTCTTCAGGAGGAACTTCAAAAGAAGCTGTCTTCTACTCAAATGCTGGAAGAGATAGAGGCAGAGGTAGAGGAGGCCGATCTGGAGGCCGTGGTAGAAATCATAATATGCAGCAAACTCAAGAAAACCAGTCCTATGGAGGAGGATGTGGTAACTCTAGAGGCAGGGGGAGCCAAAGAGGTCGTGATGGATGGCAAAGAGGCCAAAATGCAAACAGCAATGTTGAATGCTACTACTATGGTAAAATGGGTCATATGGCTAAAGACTGCTATAAAAAGCAGAATGACATCATGAATGGGAAATTGCAACAAGGGAATTATGCATCTTCTAGTAGACAGGGTGATGACATAAATGAGCATTTGTTTATGGTGCAGCACATGAACAATTCTGTGACAAGTGCAGAAGAAAGCAACGATGTGTGGTATGTTGACTCAGGTGCATCAAGCCACATGACAGGTCATGCAGAATGGATGGAGGATGTAAGGAAAATTGAAAAACCAGGATTTGTGGAGACTGGTGATGATACTGCACATCCTATTGTGCAGATTGGAAAAATTCATTTGTCTATGCAGGATGGGAAAAAGAAATACCTGTCCGATGTATTTCATGTCCCGAATATCACCAAGAATCTGATTTCTGTTGGATCAAATGGTTGAGCAGGGCTTGCAGGTCAGATTTAATCCTCATGGATGCTTTGTTGAGGATATGAAAAATAAAGGTCGCTTGATAGCAAAAGGAAAGAAGAAGGGCAGAATGTTTACGTTGGATGCAGACATGCCTGAATTGAGTGCAGCAATGTTTGCACATGGGACCGGTGTAGTTGCAGATATTAATATCTAGCATAAACGCATTTGTCATGTTAATGTACATCGACTTAAATCAATGCAAGCCCAAAATATTGTTGTAGGATTGCCTAAATTCAAGGTTGCAAAAATGCATAAGGTATGTGAAGCCTGTCAATTTGGAAAACAGGCAAGGAAACCATTTCCTAGACATGTTCAATAGATTAAGAAGCCATTGGAATTAATCCACTCTGATGTGTGGACTACTAAAGCTGCATCTCTTGGAGGCTGTCATTATTTGTCACTTTTATTGATGACTATAGCAAAAAAGTTTGGGTGTATATTATGAAAAAGAAAAGTGAAGTTTTTGGGCATTTCAAAACTCTTAAAGCTATGGTTGAAAAAGAAACAGGCCTGCAAATAAAATGCCTAAGGTCAAATGGAGGGGGAGAGTACCTGTCAAATGAGTTTGCAAGGTTCCTGCAGGAGCATGGCATGAAGCATCAATATTCATGTACTCATATCCCACAACAAAATGGAATTGCAGAAAGGAAAAACAGGCATATTGGAGAGGTATCTCGTGCCATGCTTAATGAAAAAGACTTGCCAGATTTTTACTGGGCTGAAGCAGTTGCTACAACAGTCTACATAATGAACAGGACTCCCACTACAGCAATACATGGGATGACTCCAGAGGAGAGGTATACTGGTAGGAAACCAGATATTTCTCATTTGAAGATTTTTGGTTGCATTGCCTATGTTCATGTGCCAGATGAGTTGAGATCCAAGTTGGATCCAAAAGCAGAGAAGTACATCTTTATTGGTTACTCTCTGCAGCAGAAAGGGTATAGATGCTATAACCCTTCTACTCGTAAGTTTACAGTGAGCAGAGATGTTTTTGATGAGATGAGTAGCTGGTATAAACCAGTAAATGTGATTGATGATGTAGATGCACAAAATGGTAATATATTGCACAGAATTCACAACAGTAGTCACAAAGTATTAGTGGACCTGGAGTGTCCTCTAGCAGTGGTTCACATTCTTCGCCATGGACAGGCAGATTGAGATCAAGAGAATCTCCTCAAAACAATGCAGATAGTGGTATGCAGGTTTCACGAAAAGGAAAAGAGAAGGTAGATCAGCCCATGTTTGATGTGAATGCAGGTCACTCTTATGTGGATGGTGAATCTAGTGGCTCAGAACAGAGCATTGATGATGAGTTGGGTATTCCTTCTATTGTTACACCTGGAGTAAGGAAGACCAGGGATGTTTTGAGAGCACCTGGGAGTGAACCTACTTTGCGTAGGTCTACCAGAGCTAGGTATCCTGTGGATTGACTGAAATATGATGGATTTACAGCCATTCACTATGCCTATATGGTCAAAGTGATACATGAACCAGAACCCACTTCTTTTGAGCAAGTCATGGGAAAAGAAAAATGGGAGAAAGCCATGGATGAAGAAATGGATGCCTTGGAAGCAAATGCTACATGGGAATTGGTACCTTTGCCTAAAGATAAGAATGCAATTGGCTATAAGTGGATTTATAAGGTGAAGCACAATGCAGATGGTTCTGTGAAAAACAGATACAAGGCAAGATTAGCAATCAAGGGGTATGCACAAACATATGTCATTGATTATAAAGAGACATTCAGTCCAGTTGCAAGGATGGCAACCGTAAGAGCAGTAATTGCTATGGCTGCATCAAAGGGATGGTCTTTACATCAAATGGATGTAAAGAATGCCTTCTTGCATGGTGATTTGCAAGAAGAGGTCTATATGGAGTAGCCACCAGGTTATGTGCATGTTGTTCATCCTGAGTTTGTTTGCAGGTTGAAGAAAGCATTGTATGGCTTGAAGCAAGCACCTAGAGCATGGTCTGACAAGATAGGACAGTATCTTGTCACTATTGGCTTTCAGATTTCCAAGGCAGATTTCTCACTTTATGTGAGAAAAACAGAGAAAGGTATTATGCTGCTTGTCATTTATGTTGATGATTTGATTATCACAAGTGATAGTGATGAAGATATCCTTCATGTGAAAATGCTATTGAAGCAGAAGTTTGAGATGAAGGATTTGGGAGAGCTGCATTATTTCTTGGGCATTGAGGTGATTAGATCACCAAGTGGGATATGGCTCTTGCAGAGGCAGTATGGATTGGACATGCTGTCCAAATGTGGGATGACAGGTTGTAAGCCTATTTCAGTTCCTTTGGAGCAGAATGTGAAGCTGAGCACAGATGCAGGTGAGCTTCTGGAAGACCCTACTATGTACAGATGCATAGTAGGAAGCTTGATTTATATGACTATTACCAGGCCAGATTTGAGCTATGTTGTTGGATTGGTAAGTCAGTTTATGCAAGCTCCAAGGAAACCGCATTTGGATGCGTCTAGATGCATACTCAGGTATGTGAAGTCCACATTGCAGTATGGACTATTTTATGAGACTGGGGTTCAGATACAGTTGCATGGATACACTGATGCTGATTGGGCTGGTAGCATTTCTGATAGACGATCTACCAGTGGATATGTGTTCTCTTTTGGGAGTGTTGCAGTCACTTGGAGCAGCAAGAAACAGCCTACAGTTGCCTTATCCAGCACAGAGGCTGAGTACAGGGGCGCATCAATGGCTGCATGTGAGGTAGCTTGGTTGCATAAGCTACTTTATGATATGCATCAGCCTACAGATGGGCCAGTTGTCATTTATTATGACAATATGAGTAGTATACACTTGGCAAATAACCCAGTCTATCATGCTAGAACAAAGCACATTGAGGTGCATTATCACTATGTGCGGGAGAGGGTTTTACTAGGTCTTATTGATCTAGTTTATGTCAGCACAGAGGATTAGGTAGCTGACATATTCATGAAGGCATTGGGCGCAGAGAAGCTGCGCAAGTTCAAAGACCTACTTGGTATGCAGGAATTGGGATTGAGCTTGAGGGGGAGTGTTGAGATATCGAGCTCCACTCGTGATATGCCAGGGTGACCGTTGTGCATTTATGTCACCAACTTGTCAGTTGCAGATGCGGTTGGTACACCGCCCATGAATAATAGCTAGATGATAGCTATCCTTATCTACTCTAGTTTGTGGCTCAGTTAGTATGCCACCTTAGTTAGTTGAGTTTGGTTTGAGACCCATATATAGGGTTCTTCTATTTCTATGTACTAGAGTTCTTTTGGCTTACACAACTAAGAAGAGAAAAATTGTTTTCAGCCACCACCTTTGTGTGTATTCCCCCATTGTGCAAGCAAGAAAGATACAAGTGAGACTCCTTCCTTGTCTCCCACAATCTTGACACTCAAGGGCTTTCTAGTTCCATAAATACCTCCAACATGTCCATAAATCCCTCCAAGACCAAGGCTCATTCCAAACTCAAGAGCCTTCCAATTTTAGAAATCCCTCCAACACACCCCCAACATGGTATGTCCACAACCTCAAGAAGCCCCTAGCCACCCAACACCACCATCCCCCTCACCACCAGTAAGTGCCATGGGACTGGCCCTTGTCTAGGAGGGGGCTAATGTTAATTCTCAGACGAACAAGGTGGAAAATCGAGAAAATCTAAAGCAGAAGATAAAGCAAAGGCAAAAGTGAAACGGAAGATGAAGATGCATTAAAAAAAATATGGAAACACAAGAAGTGTAGAAAAGTCCTAAATCAAGGAGAAAAGTGCACAAGAAAAAGCGCAAATCAATACTTTTGGCAAAGAGCGCAAGGTGCACCATGATTTATTTTAAGAGTGCCTCACCCATGCAAATTGTTAAGGTAGATGGGCGGTAGGAAGGAAGCTAGGAAGACAGGAGGACAATGGAAAAAATGGCCTGACCATGTAAAAAGGGGATGACTGTCCAAATGGGATTTAGGGCTTTCTATATAAAGTTAAAAAGATGAATGAGAGCTCATTATTTGGTGTGTGGCAAAGTGGACTCTCTCTTCTCTTCTCTTGCTTGCTTGTGAGTGAGTGAGTGAGGGAGTGCGAGTGAGTGAGGAAGGAAGTGTGTGAGGGTGAGGGATCTTGGAGAGGTGAAGCTCTCCTCCATCTCTTCTCTTCTTCTTATATTCTCTTCTCTCGTCTCATGCAGCACGGCTATGGAGGATGGAGCTTGGAGGTGCAGGTTTGAGGATGCTTGAGCTTGCATCAAGAATCGTGGAGCTATTAGAGTGCTTGAGAGAGGAAGCAACTTGATCGAGCATCAAGGTAAGATCACTACACTCATAGAGAGGGATGGCGCGTCGGCGATGTGAGAGGTAGCCATTAGTGCTTTCTTGAAACACTTGAACAATAAGCAGTGCGTGGGTCTTGGTGGTAGAGCTCGTGCTCGCCTCTATAGAGAGGAATGGATGATTGCAGCAGGTGAAGAGGCTATCATTCATGTCCTCAAGAAGAGCTAAGAAAAATGGAGGCAATAGAGCAGCTCACATCATTAGTCGAGCCATCTCGCAAATATCTACAGCATTAGAATCAAAATGGAGTATTGGGAGGTCGTGCTCCTGCGTGGATTTTGTAAGGTTTTGCGGTGGATTCCGTAAAACTATATCTTATACACAAGGTGGATTCCTTGTGCGAGAAGTTGACGGGGACGCCTGTCCTTTTCGGGCGTCATGTTAATTTAATGTACACGTGGGTGATTCTGCAAAATACATATTTGAATTAATGGACATTTATGAGTTTAGAGTGCACTCGTATTAAATTAAGGTTAGGACAGAGTTTCAACTTATTTATTTATTTTGTAGCTAAAGACTGCTAGGTAACAATTGTGAATGCTTCAGTTGATGTGTAGAGTAGGCAACGATAGCGTTGGAAAGCACTGGGTGATAGTGTGTATTCAAATTATCTAGAAAAAATTATCATTTTTTATAGGTGCACGCCTTATCATTAAAGACGTGACGCTAATATTTATTGAAGTGCTTGACAAATATTTATTATTTTGTATATGCATGGACGCACAATTTAAATATTTCATTATTGGGCATTGTATTTGGGCACAACCCGACTTTTGGGGTGTCCAATTGCTTTATTCTTTATTTGGATAAAAGCAAACACAAAAGCCAAAGTATGCAAATTGTATTGGGCTATTTTTGAGCTTTGAAATGAATAAGTTTATAAATACATGCCTTGTGAATCGCTCACATAAGGAATGGGGGGAGATTGTATCCAATTTGTCTCTTTTCTTCATGTTGTGCAAATATTTCTTCTGGTTTTATGAGCTTTAGTAGAGTTCTTTTGTTCTTGGGGACCTTCTGGTGCTCACTACATACACATCCAATATCCAATTTGCGTACCAATGGTATCAGAGCGAAGTTGAGATCAAGAGCTTCCAATCACTTACCGCCTCGTGCGAAGACAAAGCTCCTAGAACGAGCGGGCTCTACAGTTAGTCTCAAACCATCAATACCAGCGTTGTCGTGATGTTATGAGGACATAGTGTGAAAAAGTATGGAATGCATCATCATCCGACTTCTTTATTGATCTAGAGAGTCAATAAGATCTGAGCCATTAGTACTAGTGTGAGTTGCATGGATTATCTAAAAGTACTAGATTTTTGGATAATTTTAGCCTATTTTTATATTATCTATTGTAAAAATCTGAAAAAGTTAGAAAAAAGCTTCTAGATTAGGGTGGCATACAAAAAGGTAGTTGCTTTTTTAGCCAATTAGGGGATTTTCACAAGAGGGACAGATTGACGAAATCGCACACGTCGCGATCGCTGTAAACAGGCTCAAAACTGCAGATTGAATTGAAAGAAGAAGGAGTGATCTGGGAGTCCGTGACCAGGTGTCCGTGTCCTAGGGTTTTACCCCCCTTTCGGAGCCAACGGAGCCATCAGATTTGGGTTCTGAGCAATAGAGAAGGAGCTGTAATTTAAATGCACATTTTGATCTACGAAGAAGCTCCAGGAGATCTAATGCCTAGAGATTACTTCTGAGTAGTGCGAAGATCCCAGGTTCTTTCAATACATATTGATTCAATTCATTGTGATTTGTCTTTGTAGTGTTTACCACTTGGGTATTCTCTATCTTCTCTTCCATCTCCTATCTCTACTTCCTTCTACTTCTGATCCCTGGTGGATTCAACCTTTCGACAAAAACCCCTCCAACATTGGTGAACCTGACGTGAAAGGTCGTCAGAAGAAGAAAAAACAAGATGGGAGAATCTTCGAATACAATCTCCAGTGATGTTTTACAATAGTTGGTGCAAAATATGAATATGCTTATGTAGGTACAACAACAACAACATGTGATGCAAGCTTCAATGTATCTGCATATGTACATATCTATGCTCAGAAGATGGAATTCTTTGGGGTGGCTCAATCTACATGGAGCCAGTATTTTGTACGTGTTGTTGTTCATGAATTGAAAGCACGGATTACTGAATTATACTTGCAGGATGCAGACTGGGTAGCCTTCAAGAAGACACTCAGGGAAGAATTTTACATTGAGGACACCAGTTTGATTACGCGTAAGACTTTTCATGAGTGAGTTTTACAATCCAATAAGGGTCTTGTGGCTACGGAATTGTTAAGAGAATTTGAAAGTCGATTTAAGCAATTGGATCTTGCAAAATAGCAAGCTCTTGCAAGTCAGAAAATTGAATTGTTTCTACATGCAGCTGATCTTGAGCTTCAAGAGAAGCTTGATGATTTGTTGGAGGATCAGACTATAGCGATAGGTTTGAAAACAAAGTGGAGACATGTCAAGAAAGATGTTATTGCACTTGTGAAGAAGAGTAGAAGATGAGAAAGATTGCATGTCTCTAGCTTGCCCACTGTTACGGGCAAGATAGTTGATGTATCCAGTAAGCCACCTACTTCTGTGGCTAACCCTATGGCTGTACCTACTACTGTTCCCTCTGTTAGGGAAGATGCCTTAGATGAATTGGTCAAAGGCATGCGGGATCTTCAATTG
The DNA here is from genome assembly GCF_053477565.2 of Lygodium microphyllum. NCBI lineage: Eukaryota > Viridiplantae > Streptophyta > Polypodiopsida > Schizaeales > Lygodiaceae > Lygodium > Lygodium microphyllum. The sequence goes on along the minus strand of NC_141140.1, from coordinate 16,142,494 downwards.
AAGGTTGCAAAATTGGATGAAAAATGACAAGAGGAAAGGGGATGGGTAGCAGTCCCTAAGCCTGGAAAAATATATATGTGGTGCGACAGTTTGCAACACGAGAGAAAGGATTGTGCTACCTATTAGGAGGCCTTGGCACGACAACTTATCTTTTGGAAAGATGGCAAGATCCATGCACAAGAAATAGGATTGCCTCTTGCTTTGAATTTTGTAAAGGGAGGTACGCAGAAGTTATTGGAAGACTTGGCTGTCCGAAATGCTTATGCGGCAGTACATGCTTCCACTTTTGGTCTACAATTGGATAGAATGCATGGCCAAGTGATGGTTGGTCCAAAGGCTGAAATATGAACACATGCTTTACATGCAGCTGAAAAGAGAAAGGTCACTGATAGTGAAATGTCTCATGCAGGGCAAGACATTCGTGGCATAAGTGGTTGGGAATCACCGGTAAATGCATATTCAGTGTATGCATATTTAGCAAAGGTACAAAACACGGATGCACTTGTGGAAGAAAAATGAAAAAGAGATGAAGATATTGCAGGGACATCTAAAAGAATGAAAAGAAGAAGTGTGGATCAGCCTAAAGCTGCAAATCAGCAACCTCCCGAGCATATTATGAAAGAGGTCAGTCATCAGGAGCAAAAACAAGATAACAAACAAGAGGGCAAAAAGAAGGGCAAGCAGCTAGGATATAAGTTGCAATCTGACATTGAGATAGCCACAGATCTTAAGAAGGTTCTTGAAGAACGGATCTTAAACAGTTGGGTGGAATTTACCTTGGGAGAGGTGCTTGGCATTGCCAAGCAAGAATTTCATGATGAGATCGTTAACATAATTAAAAGGAAGCATCAGTTTCTTGGTGATACCACTAGTGCATTGCTGCAATTTAAAGAGGAAACTGGTTTGTTGGGTATTCGGGCTGAATATGAGCATGAAGTAAGTACAGGATTGTCTATGAAAGATGCTACTAATCAATGGTGGACAGCATGTGGAAAATATAAGAAAGTGGCTGAAAATGCATTGTCTTGTAGCAATATGCATGGTGGAGTAAGGCAAATGCAACAATATGGAGAAGAGACTCTAGGATTTATTCCTCGAAGTCACTACACAAGAAATCATTGGGCTGAAGCTGCCACTGAAACGGTAGTGAAAATAGGGGAACGTGAAACTCCTTGTGTTGCTTTACTTGACCATGGGTCTGAGATAAATGTCATTGAGCGCTTGTAGACACTGATCATGGTTGGCGAATGAGGGCTGTAAATAATTCTTCAGGGGAGCTCTATGCTGCATGTCCTAACGTAAAAGTGATGATTGGTGATGTACAAGAAGTGTTGAGATATCGAGCTCCACTCGTGATATGCCAGGGTGACCGTTGTGCATTTATGTCACCGACGTGTCAGTTGTTTGCAGATGCGGTTGGTACACCGCCCATGAATAATAGCTACATGAAAGCTATCCTTATCTACTCTAGTTCGTGGCTCAGTTAGCATGCCACCTTAGTTAGTTGAGTTTGGTTTGAGACCCATATATAGGGTTCTTCTATTTCTTTGTATGTGAGTTATTTTGGCTTACACAACTAAGAAGAGGAAAACTGTTTTCAGCCTCCACCCTTGTGTGTATTCCCCCATTGTGCAAGCAAGAAAGCTACAAGTGAGACTCCTTCCTTCTCTCCCACAATCTTGACATGGTATCAGAGCCTTGTTCGTGGTAAGGAGCTCAAGAAAGCAAGCCAAGTTCACAGTGTTCTGGTAAGAGGACCAGTGTTGCTTTCATTCTTCTGTTTTGGGAGCAAGTCTTTACAGGTAGCACAGCCAAAAAGTGCAAGAGTGCATTGTCTCAGGTTGAGACGCCCTTCGCGGTGAAGCAAGAGGGTAGTATATGCTGCGGGAAAGGGATTTAGCCCCTGGTGACCTTGTTTTTTTTATTTGAGTCCATTTCGGAGCTTATTTTGGAGGTGGAAGTTTTCTGCAAGCACTCAAGAAAAGGCCCAGTTTTATGCTGTGCAACCACTATTCTACAGGTCGGTGAAAAGTTACTATAGAAATTGCATCGTATGCCTGTGCGCAGAGACATTGGGAGTTACAGAATCATCCTTGTTGCCTGTTGATGCAAAATCGTCACTAGGAAGTGACTTTGTGGTCAAATACCACTTTCGTCAGTTTTGCATATTTGCCCTTGTGAGGCTGAAGCTGTGTTCTTTGAAGTGACAGAATTTTTTTGCAGTGTTCTGTAATGGCGTCTGATTCTCTTTCACAGATTGTCACTGAAAAGCTTGACAAGAACAACTTCCAAGCATGGAAGTTCAGAATGACAAATTTCCTTATGGGAAAAGGATATTGGGAATTCGTTGCAGGAAATGAAGAAGAACCAGTTCTTCCTGATGTTCCCAATCAACAGCAAATGCAGGCATTTAAAGCATGGCATGAGAGAGCTAGGAAAGTTATGTACTGGCTGTCTATCAGCATTTCAGACTCTATGATTGTGCATATTCAAGATGCAAGTACGCCAAAGGACGCATGGGATACTCTGTCACAAATGTATAGCACAAATACGCAAGCCAAGAAAATGCAGCTCAAGCAAGAGTTACATAATGTGCAAAGAGAAAATATGAGCATCAATGACTACCACATGAAGGTGAAGAAGATTGCAGATGCACTTGCTTCCATTGGGTCGCCAGTGGAAGATGATGATTTAGTTTCTGTGACCTTGAATGGTCTAGGAAAGGATTATGCATAGTTCCGAACATCCATTTCCGTCTGTGAAAGATTTCCTGATTTTGAGGAGTTGATTGCTCTTCTAATTTCTGAGGAGCAGAGAAATGGTGGTGCATCTTCTTCAAGAGGAACTTCAAAAGAAGCTGTCTTCTACTCAAATGCTGGAAGAGGTAGAGGCAGAGGTAGAGGAGGCCGATCTAGAGGCCGAGGTAGAGGAGGCCGATCTAGAGGCCGTGGTAGAAATCAGAATATGCAGCAAACTCAAGAAAACCAGTCCTATGGAGGAGGACGTGGTAACTCTAGAGGCAGGGGGAGCCAAAGAGGTCGTGGTGGATGGCAAAGAGGCCAAAATGCAAACAGCAATGTTGAATGCTACTACTATGGTAAAATGGGTCATATGGCTAAAGACTACTATAAAAAGCAGAATGACATCATGAATGGGAAATTGCAACAAGGGAATTATGCATCTTCTAGTAGACAGGGTGATGACAGAAATTAGCATTTATTTATGGTGTAGCACATGAACAATTCTGTGACAAGTGCAAAAGAAAGCAACGATGTGTGGTATGTTGACTCAAGTGCATCAAACCACATGACAGGTCATGCAGAATGGATGGAGGATGCAAGAAAAATGGAAAAACCAGGATTTGTGGAGACTGGTGATGATACTGCACATCCTATTGTGCAGATTGGAAAAATTCATTTGTCTATGCAGGATGGGAAAAAGAAATACCTGTCCGATGCATTTCATGTCCCGAATATCACCAAGAATCTGATTTCTGTTGGGTCAAATGGTTGAGCAGGGCTTGCAGGTCAGATTTAATCCTCATGGATGCTTTGTTGAGGATATGAAAAATAAAGGTCGCTTGATAGCAAAAGGAAAGAAGAAGGGCAGAATGTTTACGTTGGATGCAGACATGTCTGAATTGAGTGCAGCAATGCATAAATGCATTGGTCATGTTAATGTACAGCGACTTAAATCAATGCAGGCCCAAAATATTGTTGCAGGATTGCCTAAATTCAAGGTTGCAGAAATGCATAAGGTATGTGAAGCCTGTCAGTTTGGAAAATAGGCAAGGAAACCATTTCCTAGACATGTTCAAGAGAGTAAGAAGCCATTGGAATTAATCCACTCTGATGTATGGACTACTAAAGCTGCATCTCTTGGAGGCTATCATTATTTTGTCACTTTTATTGATGACTATAGCAGAAAAGTTTGGGTGTAGTTTATGAAAAAGAAAAGTAAAGTTTTTTGGCATTTCAAAACTCTTAAAGCTATGGTTGAAAAAGAAACAGGCCTGCAAATAAAATGCCTAAGGTCAAATGGAGGGGGAGAGTACCTGTCAAATGAGTTTGCAAGGTTGCTGCAGGAGCATGGCATAAAGCAGCAATATTCATGCAGTCATACCCCACAACAAAATGGAATTGCAGAAAGGAAAAACAGGCATATTGGAGAGGTATCTCGTGCCATGCTCAATGAAAAAGACCTGCCATATTTTTATTGGGCTGAGGCAGTTGCTACAGCAGTCTACATAATGAACAGGACTCCCACTACAGCAATACATGGGATGAATCCAGAGAAGACGTATACTGGTAGGAAACCAGATATTTCTCATTTGAAGATTTTTTGTTGCATTGCCTATGTTCATGTGCCAGATGAGTTGAGATCCAAGTTGGATCCAAAAGCAGAGAAGTGCATCTTTATTGGTTACTCTCTGCAGCAGAAAGGGTATAGATGCTATAACCCTTCTACTCGTAAGTTTACAGTGAACAGAGATGTTGTTTTTGATGAGATGAGTAGCTGGTATAAACCAGTAAATGTGATTGATGATGTAGATGCACAAAATGGTAATATATTGCACAGAATTCACAACAGTAGTCACAAAGTATTAGTGGACCTGGAGTGTCCTCTAGCAGTGGTTCACATTCTTCGCCATGGAGAGGCAGATTGAGATCAGGAGAATCTCCTCAAAACAATGCAGATAGTGGTATGCAGGTTTCACGAAAGGGAAAAGAGAAGGTAGATCAGCCCATGTTTGATGTGAATGCAGGTCACTCTTATGTGGATGGTGAATCTAGTGGCTCAGAACAGAGCATTGATGATGAGTTGGGTATTCCTTCTATTGTTACACCTGGAGTAAGGAAGACCAGGGATGTTTTGAGAGCACCTGGGAGTGAACCTACTTTGCGTAGGTCTACCAGAGCTAGGTATCCTGTGGATAGGCTAAAATATGATGGATTTATAGCCATTCACTATACATATATGGTCAAAGTGATACAAGAACCAGAACCCACTTCTTTTGAGCAAGCCATGTGAAAAAAAAAATGGGAGAAAGCCATGGATGAAGAAATGGATGCCTTGGAAGCAAATGCTACATGGGAGTTGGTACCTTTGCCTAAAGGTAAGAATGCAATTGGCTGTAAGTGGGTTTATAAGGTGAAGCACAATGCAGATGGTTCTGTGAACAGATAAAGGCAAGATTAGTAGCCAAGGCTGTTAGATATGATCAATGCCCCACCCTCATTAGGTACTGCCAATGATCCATGGTGCTCAAAGTTGTAAGGCCCCCATTATGAGGAGAAGCCAAGTGTGAGCCCGGACATTGGTGGAGTCTTGACTTGTATATCAGATGAGGTCTATGTGACCGGATGGCAAAAAGGTGACCATTGTGGGTCTAATCTCTGGGTTAGACAGAGTGGTTAAGCTGGTAGCAACTCGAGGCACATTGCATTGAGTTGCGTAGTAAGGGAGTTAAAAGGGGCCCCTATTGTGGGGTCCGGGGGCCGCGGAAGCGGCCCCTAGCTGGGGGGTCCCAGGGGGGCCAGCGGCCCCCCTGGCGGGGGTCCGGGGGCAGCGCCCCCGGCCCGATGGTAAAGGGAATATTCCCTGGCCGACTAAGTGGAGGCTCATATGGTAGGTCGGTCAGCAGGCCAACCTAACGACCTTCGCGGACTATAAAAGCTAAACCCCTTCGCAGCCATCTTACACTCATCTTTCACCCAGTCAGAGTTGTTGTTCTAGCTAGCCTTAAGCTCTTCACCTATCTTCTGTCTAGATCGCCATCTAAGCTTCATTTAGTGGAAGCGCACGGGTGGACAGAGCCATCTTTGTATCAGTTGTTTGGAGTTAAAGAATTTTACTGATTCTCCTCTTATCTGTTGTGTACTCTCTATCTCTTTCTCAGATTCTGTTCGTTGCGCCGTGTAATATTTTACATGGTATCAGAGCCCAGGGGGCTCTAGAGATCGGAGAGCGTGCAAGAGGCAAAGGCTTCAACAGCAAAGAGAAACGATGTCGACTCCGGGAAGCAGTTCTGGCGCATCAGGAAGCGGTGCAGGAGGTGGTGCTGCTGTACCGGCTATTCAAACACTGAGGATTCGTCCACCAACCTTCAGCGAAGGCAAGTTAGATGGTACAAACTACACCTTGTGGAAGTTCAAAATTACAACTATCCTTGATTCTTATGAGCTTCTGGAGACTGTGCTGGGACTGACGCAGAACCACAGCCTACCCCCGACCCATCAAATCCTAGTGTGATGATTCCTCCAAATGCAGATCTTCTACGAGCTTGGAAACGAAGGAATGCAGATGCATTGTGTGCCTTAGTTACAAGCTGTTCTGACAGTGTTTTGACTCTGATTCAGCATACAAACAAAGTGTCAGAGGCTTGGAATGTACTAAGGAGTCAATATGAAACACGAAACCAAACAAGGATTCAAAACTTGGAGAATCAACTAGCAGCGGAGAAGTTTGCTGAAGGAGAGACGGTTGAAGCATTCATCACTCGGATTAAGAATCTGCGCGACCAGATGGCTGGCGCTGGGATACAAAAGACTAGCGAAGAGCTAGCTCGGAGGTGTCTTCGGATTTGTCCACAAAAGTTTGATGGACTAGTAACTGCCCTTAATACTCAGGTGAGACCTCAAGCTTTGACTTTTGAGGAGTTTTGTGCATTATTAATGGAGGAGGAGTTGAGGCTGAAAGCCAGAGAAGGAAGCAACAATGGAGATGCTGCATTCTCTGCCAATGCAAAAGGCAAAGGTGTTTCCTCCACCAAAAATGATGGTGGCAAAAAGAAAAAGGGCGGCAAGAAGAAGTTTCAAGGAGAGTGCTTCTACTGTAAGAAGAAAGGACATGCAATTGCAGATTGTCGTGTCAAGAAGGCAGATGAAAAGAATGGTACCCTTAAAACTAAAGGGAAAGAGACAGCCAATACGGCTGAAGCAGAGTTGGAATTATTCATGGCGACCATTGAGGAAGTGTGCTCCTCGGCGCAAGAAGAATCTACCACTGACTCTTGGGTGTTGGATAGTGGGGCCTCCCGTCACATGACCAACAAGAAAGGTCTATACAGTTCTATGCAGCCTCTACAAGAATCCATCACTGTGACGGTTGGAAATGATGCTAAATGCCCTGCTGCGGGCACAGGTACTATTTCTTTTGTTGCTGCAAATGGTGAAGTCAAAAAGCTTTCAAATGTGTTGTATGTTCCCGAAATCAGGAGAAATCTCTTATCAGTTGCTGCCATAACTGATCTTGGTCATGAAGTGAGGTTCAAGAAGACAGGTGCAGAAATTATTGATAGTGCTGGCACAATTGTTGGCAAAGGAGAAAGAAGGAACAACCTGTATGAGCTAAGTGCTCTTACAGCCACCGCTGGAGTGGGCACAAGTAAGCTTTGGCATGAAAGGTTTGGACACATCGGATTTGCAGTATTGAAGGAGATGCAAAAGCAAGGTATGGTTGCTCACCTACCTACAATAACTGAATTGAAGGAACCATGTGAAGCTTGTATGATGGGCAAGCAACAGAGAAAGGCATTTCCACAAGAAAGCAAGAATAGAGCACATGCTCCTCTAGAGTTGGTGCATGCTGACTTGTGTGGTAAGATGCCTACACAGGCCTTGGGGGGATCTTCTTATTTTATGTTGATTGTCGACGACTACAGTAGGAAGATGTGGGTGTACTTCCTTCGTGATAAGGCTCAAGCTTTTGGTAAGTTTAAAGAATGGCTAATACTTGTTGAGAATGAAACAGGGAAAAGTGTGAAGAAATTTAGAACAGATGGTGGTGGTGAGTTCAACTCAAAGGAGTTTGAAGGCTTTTACAAGAGCAAAGGGATCAAGCGTCAATTGACGACGCCTCACACACCTCAGCAGAATGGTGTTGTGGAACGCAGGAATCGTACCATTGTGGAGATGGCAAGATGCATGCTAAAGGGCAAGGGATTGCCTAACCATTTTTGGGCTGAAGCTGTTAATACTGCAGTCTACATTCTAAATCGGAGCTACATAAAGGCTCTCAAGGGAAAAACACCTCATGAGGCTTACACTGGTAAGAAACCATCTGTTTCACATTTCAGAATTTTTGGATGTGAATGTTATGCACATGTTCCAGATGAGAAGAGAAACAAGTTACAACCAAAAAGCAGAAAATGTATCTTCTTGGGTTATAGTGATGAGCAGAAGGCTTACAAGTTATATGACCAAGAGGCAAAGAATATCATCGCGAGCCGTGATGTGGTGTTCAAGGAGGAGCCGCATACAGTGGAGGAGGAGAAGGCAAGGTCTTCCACTTTATCATCAAGCGAAGAAGTAGTCCACTATGAACCTGTCCCGAGAGCTATCCCTATCCTTAAGGAGGAGGAAGCATCATCTTCAGATGATGAGGAAAAAGTTCACCAACCTGACATCACCCCACCGGAAAAGCCATTGCCGCGCTGGGTGAAGCAGCTCTATGACCACAATAATCCTATGCCTGCATCTGTTGAGGAGAAGGCAGACGGACCAAGGAGGTCTCAGAGAATAGAGGAGCAAAGGAGGGCTTCTGCTCACATAGTCAACATGGCCTTGATGGTTGAGATTATGAGAGAAGTAAAGGAGCCAACTGACTTAGAAGAAGCACTTGCAGATCCATCATGGAAGGCTGCTATGCAGGCGGAGTATGACAGCATAATGAAGAATGACACTTGGGAGCTAGTGGATCGGCCAGCAAAGCGGAAGATTATTGGCACCAAGTGGATCTGGAAGGTAAAGTACAAGGCTGATGGTACCTTAGAAAAGTACAAAGCTAGACTGGTTGCCCAAGGATTTTCACAAGTTGAAGGGTTTGATTTTCAAGAGTCATTTGCCCCAACTGCCAGAATGACCACTATTCGCACGGTACTTGCAGTGGCTGCCCACAAGAAGTGGCCAGTGTACCAAATGGATGTTAAGTCAGCGTTCTTAAATGGTGACCTCAAGGAGGAGGTGTACGTGGCTCAGCCACCAGGGTTTGAGGCCCCCCATTCTGAGAACAAAGTGTGTAAACTGAAGAAGGCATTGTATGGGCTAAAACAAGCCCCCAGAGCATGGTACCAGCGGATAGATAGGTTCTTTTTAAACCTAAACTTCAAAAGATGTGCCTCAGATGCTAACTTGTATGTTTACAGGGATGGTAAAAAGTCTGTAGTGATTGTCCTATATGTGGACGACCTTCTTATTACAGGTGACTATGAAGATATGATCAACCAAACTCGAAAGGCTTTGTGTTTTGAGTTTGAAATGACAGACTTGGGCTTGCTGCACTATTGTTTGGGGATTGAAGTCTGGCAAGAGCCAGGAAAGATCTTCATCTCTCAGAAGAAGTATGCATGGGAGATCTTGAAGGCATTTGGCATGACCGAGTGCAAGGAGATAGCTACACCTATGGAGGTGAATGTAAAGTTATCCGTTGAGGATACATCAGCACTAGCAGACATTGGGAGGTATAGGAGGTTGGTCGGCAGTCTAATCTACTTGTGTAACACCAGACCAGATATCAGTTTTGCTGTTGGTGTTTTGAGCAGGTTCTCAAACAAACCTCATGAGAGTCATTGGAAGGCTGGGATGCGGGTGCTCAGATACTTGAAGAAAACTCTTGACTATGGTATCACATACAGTTTCGGAACTTCTCTTGTGGGGAACTGTGACTCAGATTGGGCAGGAGACATTGATTCCAGGAAGTCAGTTTCTGGTTATTGTTTCTCTTTGGGTTCAGGAATTTTCTCTTGGATTAGTAAGAAGCAACCAACAGTGGCATTGTCTTCTACTGAAGCAGAGTACAAGGCAGCTTGTTTTGCTGCATGTGAGGCCGTATGGTTGAGAAGGATTCTATGGCATATGGGAGTGCAGGATGAAGAACCAACTGTGCTGAGATGTGACAATCAGAGTTGCATCGCCATTGCCAAAAATCCAGTGTTTCATGCACGCACCAAACATATAGAGATCCAGTATCACTATGTGCGTGATTTGATGGAGGATGGGATAGTGGAATTGGTCTACTGTCCAACAGAGGAGAATGGAGCAGATATCTTCACCAAAGCACTTACGAAGGATCTGCTTCAAGTTCATCTTCAGAGACTCGGCATTGGGCCGAGGAGATAGTTCACCTATGGGTGGACATTGAGGGGGGGTGTTAGATATGATCAATGCCCCACCCTCATTAGGTACTGCCAATGATCCATGGTGCTCAAAGTTGTAAGGCCCCCATTATGAGGAGAAGCCAAGTGTGAGCCCGGACATTGGTGGAGTCCTGACTTGTATATCAGATGAGGTCTATGTGACCGGATGGCAAAAAGGTAACCATTGTGGGTCTAATCTCTGGGTTAGACAGAGTGGTTAAGCTGGTAGCAACTCGAGGCACATTGCATTGAGTTGCGTAGTAAGGGAGTTAAAAGGGGCCCCTATTGTGGGGTCCGGGGGCCGCGGAAGCGGCCCCTGGCTGGGGGGTCCCAGGGGGGCCAGCGGCCCCCCTGGCGGGGGTCCGGGGGCAGCGCCCCCGGCCCTATGGTAAAGGGAATATTCCCTGGAATATTCCCTGGCCGACTAAGTGGAGGCTCATATGGTAGGTCGGTCAGCAGGCCAACCTAACGACCTTCGCAGACTATAAAAGCTAAACCCCTTCGCAGCCATCTTACACTCATCTTTCACCCAGTCAGAGTTGTTGTTCCAGCTAGCCTTAAGCTCTTCACCTATCTTCTGTCTAGATCGCCATCTAAGCTTCATTTAGTGGAAGCGCACGGGTGGACAGAGCCATCTTTGTATCAGTTGTTTGGAGTTAAAGAATTTTACTGATTCTCCTCTTATCTGTTGTGTACTCTCTATCTCTTTCTCAGATTCTGTTCACTGCGCCGTGTAATATTTTACAAAGGCGTATGCACAAACATATGGCATTGACTATGAAGAAACATTCAGTCCGGTTGCAAGGATGGCAACCGTAAGAGCAGTCATTGCTATGGCTGCATCAAAGGGATGGTCTTTACATCAAATGGATATAAAGAATGCCTTCTTGCATGGTGATTTGCAAGAAGAGGTCTATATGGAGCAGCCACCAGGTTATGTGCATGCTGTTCATCCTGAGTTTGTTTGGAGGTTGAAGAAAGCATTGTATGGCTTGAAGCAAGCACCTAGAGCATGGTCTGACAAGATAGGACAGTATCTTGTCACTATTGGCTTTCAGATTTCCAAGGCAGATTTCTCACTTTATGTGAGAAAAACAGAGAAATGTATTATGCTACTTGTCATTTATATTGATGATTTGATTATGACAGGTGACAGTGATGAAGATATCCTTCATGTGAAAATGCTATTGAAGCATAAGTTTGAGATGAAGGATTTGGGAGAGCTGCGTTATTTCTTGGGCATTGAGGTGATTAGATCACCAAGTGGGATACAGCTCTTGCAGAGGCAGTATGGATTGGACATGCTGTCCAAATGTGGGATGACAGGCTGTAAGCCTATTTCAGTTCCTTTGGAGCAGAATGTGAAGCTGAGCGCAGATGCAGGTGAGCTTCTGGAAGACCCTACTATGTACAGACGCATAGTAGGAAGCTTGATTTATATGACTATTACTAGGCCAGATTTGAGCTATGCTGTTGGATTGGTAAGTCAGTTTATGCAGGCTCCAAGGAAACCGCATTTGGATGCGTCTAGACGCATACTCAGGTATCTGAAGTCCACATTGCAGTATGGACTATTTTATGAGACTGGGGTTCAGATACAGTTGCATGGATACACTGATGCTGATTGGGCTGGTAGCATTTCTGATAGACGATCTACCAGTGGATATGTGTTCTCTTTTGGGAGTGTTGCAATCACTTGGAGCAGCAAGAAACAGCCTACAGTTGCCTTATCCAGCACAGAGGCTGAGTACAGGGGCGCATCAATGGCTGCATGTGAGGTAGCTTGGTTGCATAAGCTACTTTATGATATGCATCAGCCTACAGATGGGCCAGTTGTCATTTATTATGAAAATATGAGTAGTATACACTTGGCAAATAACCCAGTCTATCATGCTAGAACAAAGCACATTGAGGTGCATTATCACTATGTGCGGGAGAGGGTTTTACTAGGTCTTATTGATCTAGTTTATGTCAGCACAGAGGATCAGGTAGCTGACATATTCACGAAGGCATTGGGCGCAGAGAAGCTGTGCAAGTTCAAAGACCTGCTTGGTGTGCAGGAATTGGGATTGAGCTCGAGGGGGAGTGTTGAGATATCGAGCTCCACTCGTGATATGCCAAGGTGACCCTTGTGCATTTATGTCACCGACGTGTCAGTTGCAGATGCGGTTGGTACACCGCCCATGAATAATAGCTACATGACAGCTATACTTATCTACTCTAGTTCGTGGTTAGTATGCCACCTTAGTTAGTTGAGTTTGGTTTGAGACCCATATATAGGGTTCTTCTATTTCTTTGTATGTGAGTTCTTTTGGCTTACACAACTAAGAAGAGGAAAACTATTCTCAGCCTCCACCCTTGTGTGTATTCCCCCATTGTGCAAGCAAGAAAGCTACAAGTGAGACTCCTTGCTTCTCTCCCACAATCTTGACAAGAAGAGCAACACTTATTTGTGCAAGATAATTCCTCATATGCAGTGATTTTGGGACAGCCCTATATTACAAGTGTGTATGGAAACAAAGGTGCTTGATGATGGTTTTGCTTATGCAAGAGTCAGAAGCAAGGATGGGAGAAAAGCAGTCCAATTTCTTACTATTTGTGTTAATCATCCTAGAAATCGAGATACGCTTCAAGAGTCTCCTTTGGTTCCAAATGCAAGGGAATTCAAAGACCTGGATTTTCATTAAGCACTGATGTAATGCGAGGCTACAGTAGTGATGTTCAGTGTGGTTGTACTCACCTCTTGATGAAATGAAGTATGTATTTACTATTGGTAATTGTCAGTTTACAGCAAACAGTTCATGTTGGTTTAAGCCTATGGAAGCTATGTGTAGGGCTAAACACATATCTATGAAATGGGCTACTAAGAAACTGAGAGCATTGGGGTTGTTAACTAAAAATGATGGCATTTCAGGCATTTTTTATGGGCTGAATATTACTGACACTATGGCTGAAATTTCAGCAACTATACATGTAGATCTCAAAACAGAGTGTAGTCAGTATGTTCTTTGGATATGTATGATGTTATAGCATTGTTTACTTAGTAGGAAGGATTACAATGGGCAAAAGCACTTGTGGAGACAAAGTATAAGATAGTTGAAAAAAAGGTGAAACCAATTGCTTTGCCACTTCCACCAGAGAGTGAGGGTATGTATGAAAAAGTGTCAAGGCAGCTAAGCTTACGAGATCCTAAAGATATAGGTCATCAATTTACATCTGAAACATTACAAGAATTGAAAGTTGGTACAGAAGAGTTTCTTTTGCCTGCTGAGAGAGACTGTTTTATGCGGATGTTGGCTACACATGGGAAGGCATTTGCATTTCAACCAAGTGAAATAGGTTGTGTGGATCCAAATGTTATCTCTCCTATGGTCATATTTACTATGCCACATGTACCATGGAACGGCCTATTCCAGTGCCTAAAGCTTACTTGTCGAAGCTGATGGATTTGCTAAATGAAAAGATTCGCATGAAGATCTTGGAGCCTTCTTTAGCCCTATACTCAAATCGTTGGTTTACTGTGCCCAAAAAGAATGGGGCTTTGAGATTTATTCAAGACATGCAACTGGTCAATAAAGTGACCATAAGAAATGTGGGTGCAGGTCCTATGGTTGATGAATTTGCAGAGGCTTTTGCAGGTAAAGTGATCTATTCTTTGAGTGATCTTTACTCGGGTTATGATTAGTTTCAGCTTGCAATTAAAAGCATGGATATCACAACCTTGAAGACTCCTTTGGGGTTAGTACGGATGTGTACTCTCCCACAGGGTGCAACAAACTCAATGGCACACATGATAAATGCTATGAATATCAGGGATTTTATACCACAATTGACTATGCCAATCAAAGGGTGTGCAGTGGATGAAAAGAATGAAGAGATGGATGCTCATGGATGGAGACAATTTTTTGCAGACCATATTGTGGATTGTGAGAGGATTTTGACACGTCTAAAAGAGGTGCATTTAACTCTTTCTGGACAAAAGTCTGTCTTTGGAGTTGAAGAGGTTTTGATTGTTGGGCATATGTGTGGGCCTTATGGGTGAAGGTCATCACCAACAAAAATAGATGGCATTGATAGAATGCAAGATGTATGCACGAATTTATCAGAGGTGCATAGATTCTTGGGTGCATGTGTGTTCTATTTGATATGGATTCCTCACTTTGCACATGTACCCGATGCTCTTTATCAACTTCTAAGGAAAGGTCAGAAATTTGTTTGGGAAAGGAAGCATCAGAAAGAAATGAAGAAATTGAAGCAACTCTTAAAATCTGCTCCTACATTGAGAAAGGCTGACTATTCACATGGAAAGCCTATCATTATTACTGTTGATACAAGCCCAATCGAGATTGGATGGGCAATTGGGCAAGATGATGAGGAAGGACAAAGATATGCAATTCGCTTTGGTGCAAAATTATTAACTGAATGACAAAGAAGGTATCCATAGGTTAAAAGAGAATTATGGGGAATTGTGACAGCCCTTAAATGTGATAAGGAGTATTTTATGGGTGCTCATGTAGTCATTGAGACCGATTGTTTGTCGGTATTGGGTATGATTACCAGTTGTGCTACTCCGGACATTGCTATGCTCCGGTGGATTGCATACATCAAATCTTTGAACCCTGAATTTTAGCATATTGTAGGAAGAGATAACCTCGTGGCAAACATGTTATCTCGAGCACGTTATGAGAATGAAGATGGGATGATGGATGAGGAGGAAGAAGATGACTTTATTATGGCTGAAAATGATGTTGTAAGAGTGAATTTAGCAATGCAAGGTATTGCTACAGCATTAACATAAGCTTGAACAACAAAGAGAAGACACTTTAGATGTTTTATATCTTGTGTAGAAGTGTTTCTAGAAGATAAATATACAGGAGAGTGGCTGAGAATTGGTAAATACCTCAGTACATTAACAAAGAGAGATGAATGGTCAAATGAGGAGTTTAAGAAAGAAAATCAAGAGGAAAGCGTATGGGTCTTTTTTAAAAGATGGATACTTATGGAAACATGCTAAAAAGAAACAAGGTATGCCATTGCGTGTTTTGGGTGACAAAGCTTCACAAGTAAAAGTAATGCAAAAATTTCATGAAAGCTTGTGGGCTAGTCATAGAGGTGTTTGGGGTACTTTTACAAAGATCAAAGAAAGATATTGGTGGCAGGGTATGTATAAGGATGTTGCTCACTTTGTGGAAACATGTACGACATGTCAAATGTATTCATCTGTGAGACATCGGGATGGATTGCAACCCACATATCCATTGTCTCTTCATTTTAAGTGGGTGGTGGATTTAGTCACAATGCCTACAAGTTTTTGGCAAATGAGGTATCTTGTGCTTGTTTGTGAAGACTTGACTAATCAAGTGGAAGTGAAATTTTTACGTACTAAGACAACAAATGCTATATGTACTTTTCTCTTAGAAGAGATCTTTTGTTGGTATGGCTATGTGGGAAAAATTACAGCAAATAGGGGTGAGTTGGATGTAGATGAAGCTCATGATTTCTTTGCACGGTTGGGGATAAAGCTTCCTTTAACTTCAGCCTATAACCCTAAAGAAAATGGAAAAAGTGAAAGAGGTCACCCACCTATTGTGAAGGCATTGGCAAAATCATGTGGAGAGAAGGTAAAAGAGTGGCCACGATTGCTCCCTTATGCTTTCAGGGCTAATAGAACAACTCATAGTGCTGTTACAAGATATATGCCTGCAGAATTCATGTATGGTTAAAAACCTATCATGCCGATAGAAGAGATGATAGTCACATGGAGTGTGTTACCTTGGGAGAAGGAGTTGAATCGAGAGGATTTGTTGGCCTTACGCATTAGACAATTGGAAAGAAAGTCAGAAGACATAGAGGCAGTAACTACAAAGTTAAGGGTAGCAAGGATACAGAACAAGAAACAGTTTGACAAAAGACATAGACTGAGACCAAGAACCATACAAGATGGGGATTGGGTATTGGTTTATGATAGCAGTTTAGATAACCAGCATAGTGCCATACATAAATTTTCCAAAAGATGGTTTGGACCCTATGTGGTAAGACAAGGTACCATCTTCAGATTCTACCAATTCTCCAGCCATTACTTTGTTCGAACCATGATTGCGGGCTATTCCATCTCCCACTTAAGGTACAGTGCCAGTATTAACAATTTCCATTTTTGGGAATCAGATGGGTCAAAAACAGCTAATTCGTATAAAGCCATTGAGCCCGCAATACTGGCCGAAAACGGCGAGCATACAGTCTTTGATTCATATGTTTGCTAATGATACTTATGTATTAAATGAGCTGGATGGGACATCCATCAAACTTCCAGTAGCAGGGAAAAGAATCAAATCATTCAAAAGGTGGGAATCTACTACCTATGAGTTGCAGAATCGGAAGAAAATAGTGATCCTGATATAGGGAGGCTAGCTAGGAAGATATGGAAGATGAAGAAGTAAAGGATATGGTTGCAAAGGATGAGGAGGACTCAGAATCTGGTGATAACTAGGATTTTGGCACATACCAGAGGATGTGCAGGAGGGGTGGATGTCGTGATGTTATGAGGACACAGTGTGAAAACGTATGGAAGGCATCATCATCCGACTTCTTTATTGATCTAGAGAGTCAATGTGATCTGTGAGTTGCATGGATTATCCGAAAATACTAGATTTTTGGATAATTTTAGCCTATTTTTTATCTTATTTATTGTAAAAATCCAAAAAATTTAAAAAAAAGCTTCTAAATTAGGATGGCATGCAAAAAGCTAGTTGCTTTTTCAACCAATTAGGGACTGATTGATGAAATCGCGCACGTCGTGATCGTTGTAAATAGGCTGAAAGTAGATTGAACTGAAAGAATGAGTGATCTGGGAGATCCGTGACCAGGTGTCCATGTCATGGGGCTTTACCCCCCTTTTGGAGCCAACGGAGCCATCAAATTTGGATTCCGAGCAACAGAGAAGAAGCTGTAATTCTTATGCACATTTTGATCTGCGAAGAAGCTCCAGGAGATCTAATACTTGGAGATTGCTTCTGAGTAGTGCAAAGGTTCCAGGTTCTTTCAATACATATTGATTCAATTCATTGTGATTTGTCTTTGTGGTGTTTACCACTTGGGTATTCTCTATCTTCTCTTCTATCTCCTATCTCTACTTCCTTCTACTTCTGATCCCTAGTGGATTCGACCTTTCGACAAAAACCCCTCCGACAGCGTGTTCCTAGCACACTGAAGAATCCCCTACTATGCTATTGGATCGTGAAGGACCACTCTGTGTCGGACAGAGAACCACCTCCCAAGATTCCTTGCAAACAAGTCTTATTGACAGAGAAAAGTTGATTAAGTGTGGGATTATAAAGCTTATCTCTCCAAATTCTAGTGTCAACGATGGGAGGACGTATTGCAGGACCTCGACATCGTCAAACACATGCCGCTATCCTGTCACCAAAAAAAGTATTGCCTTAAGCTTTTTAAGCTTTACTAAGGCTTAAAAATTTCAAGCTTAAATCTCTCCTTAGCAGGCATTCACACCGAGCTTACCCCGAACTACTCTCGAAAGCCTCAGCAAGCCCCTATTTGTACCTACACCCTGACAAATAGAATTTCCAGCAAAGCAAACTGACACGTGCAGTCTATTTCCCACTTGGAAGAAAACCTGCATCAATTACCATAATCACAAAAAAAAGAAGCCATATTTTTAAAAAAAGCAAGCCTTGTAAACCCAAAACTTGAGCTACACTCATCCCTCTAATGAGATTTTGAGTGTGTGACGTTGTTAGAGATTTTGCAAGATGTCCAATCAAACCATAGAAGATTTTATGACCGAAGGTGATTTATCGAAACAAACGATGGAGAAAAATTTGGACCTAATTATGATGCAACTTCAAGAGGAACGACGAGCATGTCAAACTTTGCAAGCTCAACTGGCTACTCTTCAACGATCCACTGCCAATCAAGATGGAGCGCAACTTGAAGATGTTATACAACATACGATCGATGTGACACTCGAAGTGCAATCTATCATGAAAGAAGCCAAGATAAGTAAAAGAAATTTCAAATTTAGTACTTTTAATGGACTACATAACGGAAAAATTATTCTCACTTTTATCAATCAGTTTGATGATTATTTCCATGAAGAATAGTATGCCAAAAAAGATAAACTCAAATGTGTCATTAACCATTTAGTAGACAGAGCATCGTTATGGTGGATTGTTGTCCGCAAGAGTATTGATTGTCCTACTACTTGGGAGGCCTTTCAAAAGAAATTTTTGTAAAATTTTCTTCCACCTCAATTCCATGAAAAAGCAATCAAACAGTGGGATCTTTTGCAACAAAGAGATCATGAGCCTATTCCGCAATACACTAAGTGTTTTTGGAACACCTTATTGCAACTTGAATGCTTGAAGATGTTCCTGATGCAATCCACAAGCACAAGTATATGTCCGGTTTGCTTGGTCACTTCTATGCGGAAGTGAAGATGTTCAAGCCAATGACTCTGGAGGATGCAATTTCTTTAGCCCATGATGTTGAAGACAAAATCCATGGATGAGAGAAGTGACCACAACAATTTCCAACTAATAGTAACTTTGGTACAAAGCAATTCAATTCTAACTTTCGAAGATTCAATCAAAATCACTTTGTTCCTTCTTCTTTCCGTAAATCCTGAACACGAATCCCTGCTTTACCATCAAACACAAATTCAAATCCTAAGCCATCTTTCCAACCAGATCCCAATATACCTAAACTCCCAGCCAATACCAATAATGTTTCCAAAGCCAAGTCTGTAGTTTGCTACAAGTGTCACAAACCTGGACACCTAGTGGTGAATTGTCGATCCATAAAACCAACTGTTCACATTAATTACTTAGTAGTGAATGAAGATAAAGACCATGAAAAAATGCCAGATTTCACGGAAGATGATGATGATATCAGTACTACTTCAGATACTTTACCAAGTATGCCAAATCCTCATTCATTATTAACGATGAAATGTCTTGTCCATGGTAAAGAAAAGATTATTTTGCATGATGATGAGAGCACGCATGATTTTATTTTTGCAAAGTTGGTAAAATAATAATTTTTACATACTATTCCAACTCATTATCGTATAAAGGTTGCATTCTTAGGCACTAGATACAATGGTATGCAAGAAGTTTGTGATTTAGAAATTAAAATTTGCAATTATGTTGAATGCAGAAATTTCTTGGTTGTGCCTTTGCAAACTAGTGACATTATTTTAGAAATGCCTTACCGTCACAAATATAATCTCGATATAGATTATTCCACACATTCAATGAAAATTTATTCTAACAGAAAACAAATCACATTACATGGACACACACCTTGGATAATTTTCCATTGCTTAGTCACACACTGGCTAAATGTGCATTGAGAAAAGGTAGCAAATCATACTTAGTATGGGTGAATGAAATTGAAGCTAAGGAAAATCATATGCATCCTAGGTACGCACAATTTCTTTCACAATTTAAAGATTGTTTTGCTGCTGATTTACCCCCTGGCTTACCACCTACGCGTCCTAAAGATCATAAAATAGATTTAAACCTTGGTTCTTAACCACCATGTAAAGCATCTTACAGACACAATCAATTGAACAAAAAGAAATCCAAGCCCAAGTTGAAGAATTGTTAACCCGAAGACTCATTAGGCCCAGTAGTTCTCCTTTTTGTGCACGTGTCTTGTTAGTCAAGAAGAAAAATAATACCTATAGGATATGCATTGACTATAATGCCCTAAATAAGATCACTGTCAATAATAGATATCCAATCCCTAGGGTAGATGATCTCATGGATAAACTACAAGGGGCCACAATATTTAGCACGATAGTTCTTAAATCTGGATATCATCAAGTACGATTGGATACACTTGACATTTTCAAAACTGCATTTAGAACTCAATTTAGTCATTATGAATTCCTTGTCATGCCTTTTGGTTTGACTAATGCACCACCTACATTCAGTCGTATGATGAATTACATATTTTTGAAGCATCAGCATTGCGTAATTGTTTTCTTTGATGACATATTGGTTTTCAATAAGAATGAGAACGAGCATTATGAACATTTATCTTTGGTTTTCAAATTATTGAAAGAGAATCAATTATATATTATCCCTGAAAAGAGTGAATTTTTTCAAAGCCACGTGGAATACTTAGGACATATTGTCTAATCTTATGGTATTAAAGTTGATCCTAAAAAGATAGAAGTAATTTTGAACTGGTCAATCCCTAAAAATGTGCATGAATTACATTCTTTCTTAGGTCTT
This sequence comes from Lygodium microphyllum, assembly GCF_053477565.2. Classification (NCBI taxonomy): domain Eukaryota; kingdom Viridiplantae; phylum Streptophyta; class Polypodiopsida; order Schizaeales; family Lygodiaceae; genus Lygodium; species Lygodium microphyllum. The sequence goes on along the minus strand of NC_141140.1, from coordinate 16,122,103 downwards.
GCTAGCTTTTACAGAAAATTTGTGAGAAATTTTTCATTGATTGCATTACCTTTAACGAAATTATTAAAGAAAGATATTGTATATCTCTGGTCTAATAATCAGCAAAAGTCTTTTGATTTATTGAAACATGCTTTAACACATGTACCTGTTTTGCAATTACCTAACTTTAATCAACCATTCTTCCTAGTAGTCATTGATACTAGCGGATCAGGAATAGGAGCTGTCCTCATTCAAGATTAAGATCCCATAGCCTATTCTAGTTGCAAACTTAAACCCTCTGAACTGAAGTATTCTACCTATGATAAGGAATTGTTAGCTGTAGTACAAGCTTTACGTCAATGGAAACACTATCTAAAGGGATCTGAATTCATGATCAAAATTGACCAACAAAGTCTCAAACATCTCCTTAGTCAGCCACAAATCTTTGACTGTCATATCAAATGGGCTGCTTTTATTCAAAGTTTTCATCCACTTATCCAATATCAACCTGAAAAAGAGAATGTTGTTGTTGATGCCTTAAGTAGAAGACCAAGTATCCATAATATCTCTGTTATATCTTTTGATTCCCTTATTCCTATGAAAGATACTTATGACCAAGACCCCAGTTTTCAAGATGACTGGAATAAATTAGTTGCTAAAAACTGGATTCCAATTGATTCATTGTCTTATTTTGATGTATTTATGTTTTATGAGAAACAGTTGTGTGTAACTGTTCCATTTAGATCATTTGTGTTGCACGAAATTCATTGTCCCCCATATCAAGGCCATAGAGGTATTATTTCTACTTTACATACATTGGTTGAAGATTTTTATTGGTCACACATGGAATCTGATGTTTCTAACTCTGTATCTGAGTGTTTAAATAGTCAAAGAGTCAAGCAACACCATGGTAAGCAACATGGTTTGTTAATGCCTTAACCAATTCCTGAACGACCATGGGAACATATTTCAATGGATTTTATAACTGGTTCTTGTCTAACACCCAAGCTAATCATGATATGATTTGGACTATTGTAGATTGATTTAGCAAACAAGCATATTTCCTTCCATGTAAGAAAACATTAACTGGATCTCAAGCTACACAATTATTTTTGAAGACTATTTTCACTAACCATGGTTTGCAAAAAGTTATTATTTCAAATCGTGATTCTAAATTTTGCAATAATTTTTGGACTACTTTGTTTGCTAATTTAGGTACTAATATTAATTTTTTTATCTACATTTTATCCTAAAAAAATGGGCAAACAAAAGCTACTAATAGTAATATTTTAGATCTTTTGGATGCATACACAATTTCAAAATCACAAACATGGGATATACACCTCCATTTACTTCAATTTGCATACAATAATACACCACATACAGCTACACATAAAGCACCTTTGAAATCATTTATGGACATAGATGGCCTACACATGTTACATCATTATCAAACAAAGTTAAAGCTGCTGATGATATTGCCAATATGTATGCTACTATTTTTTCTAAAGTTAAAGATATGATTGTGAAAGCCCAACAATCATATACTAAACAAGCTAACAAGAGAAAAAAAACTATGAGTTTTAAAGTTGATGATTATGTTTGGTTCTGCATTGAAAATAGAAGATTGCAAAGTGTTGAGAAACACCCTGTTGTTAAGTTAGTCCCCCTAGATTTTATGGACCTTTCAAAAATCATCCACAAAATCAATGACAATGCATTCAAATTAGAACTACCCCACATTGGAAAATCCACAATACTTTTCATATCAGTTTGCTGCTACGACCTTTTAGAGGCCAATTACATGTTCACCCTATCTATGAAAACCCTCCTTTGTTAGAAGAAAAAACTAAAATACTTGAACCTGAAACTATTCTAGATACAGACTTTATGACCACTAGAACTCGCCGTAGATATTCTAGATATTTGGTAAAATTTAAAAATCATCTTGTTGTTAAGAGACCCAATGGATGCACGCCCGTGACCTAAGTGCTTACCCTTCAGTGCTTGCTCCACATTGAGCTAACGACAATTGAGGACAATTGCTATCCCACCCCAAGTTATGATGCCAGGAGCATATTCCACAGTGGATTTCGTGAGTTTTTTATTCCACGGTGGATTCCATGAGGTTTTGTGGTGGATTCCATAAAACTATATTTATTTTTCGAGGCTCGTACACAAGCTGGATTACTTGTGCGAGAAGTTGACGGGGACGTATGTCCCTTTCGGGCGTCATGTTAATTTAATGTGCACATGGGTGATTCCACAGTAAGTGATTTCGTAAAATACATATTTAAATTAATAGACATTTATGAGTTTAGAGTGCACTCATATTAAATTAAGGTTAGGATAGAGTTCCAATATATTTATTTATTTTGTAGCTAAAGACTACTAAGTATTCACTTTTGTCGGTTTAATTTTATTATTTTCTAACAATTGTGAATGCTTCAGTTGATATGCAGAACAGGCAACGATGGTGTTGGAAAGCACTAGGTGATAGTATATATTCAAATTACCTAGAAAAAATTATCATTTTTTATATGCGCGTGTCTTATCATTAAATATTTATTTAGGCATGCTTATTTATTAAAGCGCTTGACAAATATTTGTTATTTTGTATGCGCATAGGTGCACAATTTAAATATTCCATTATTGGACATTGTATTTAGGCATAGCCCGACTTTTGGGGCGCCCAATCACTTTATTCTTTATTTGGACAAAAGCAAACACAAAAGCCAAAGCATGCTAATTGTAAAATTGGATTATTTTTTAGCTTTGAGATGAATAAAATTATACCCAATTTGTCTCTTTTCTTCATGCCGTGCAAATCTTCCTTGTTTTATGATCTTAAGTAGAGTTCTTTTGTTCTTCAGGACCTTTCGATGCTCACTACGTACACATCCAGCATCTGATTTGCGCAGCAAGGGGTCAGGGCATGAAGAGAATTCATTCATGAATTGGATTAGGGTATCATACAAGTTTTTTGACGTGAAGATGAGGGCATCTTCATATGCAATACAATGAGGGTTATAGATTATAGGGATGTCGTAGCGACCGTGGACATTGGAGTCAAAATACACTCCAACCCTTCGAGGGTAGGGCATGAAGGTTGGGTCCTTTCCCTCGAAGGGTTGAATGTTGCAAAAGGCCATCCAAGTGTCCAGGTTGGTGTCGCAAACCCCTTTTCTCAAGGTAGGTTGGCATTCATAGCCAAGCACGGACCTTGGTACTTCAAAAACTTTATTTTTCCAAAATTCGGTATCTTCAGTGGCCCATAAAGTGGGGTTCTGTGCTCTCTCCCCTAGCCACTTCTGCCAAGCTCGCCTCCAATGTTAATCACCTCCTCCACCACCTTGATGGATAAAACCCTACGTAGGGTAGCGGGGAATTGGAAGTTAAGGTCGAAGGGGCTCCTAGCCGTTTCTTGCCTCTCCCAAATTACAAGGTCAGTGTGGAAGCTTGCTGGGGTGTCGTCTGCACATGGTGGGATAGACGCCTAGGGTACCCTCACTCCCTTGGCATTCCATTTCTCCTTGTCTCCTCCACCATTTGTTGCCTTCTTTCCCTTAGTGCCGCCTTTCTTTCTGTGGAGGTGTCTGTGTGTTGCTGCTCTTCAGGTCGCAAGGAAGGAGGCAATGAGACCAACTCCTCTTCATGTGATCCCATTCCAAAGTTCTCATCCATTTCTCTCTCCTGGCTTGGCCCCTACTGTTCTTTTTCGATGAACCCGAGCGCATCCACTTCTTATGAGGTTAGGCCTACCAATAGGAGATAACGACATTGCTCTTCCCGGCTCGGGCCAACTCTAGTAGGTTGTGGCGGCATCTGTAGTCTTGCTTTCAATGCTCTATGAGCCAATCCCAGTTTCTTTTTTATTGTTCTATGGACTCTCCTTCCTTTGCCTAAGTGACGTCTAGTAGGGTGTCTAGGAAGGTGCATTGCTGGGTTTGGAAGCTCACTTGGGCAGTTGTCACTCTGCTTTTAGCAAATATCCTTTCTTTTTTGGCTTGAGTGAGACAATGTGCCAAGGCTTTGACTCTTTTCTTGTTCTGGCTAGCCTATTCTTCCACCCTCTTGTTCATCTCTTCCAAGCCCTCACCTTGCCTTTGTGATAGGGCCACTATCAGCAGCTCCTACCTTTTCCATTTTTACGCAAGTTCTTATTTTTCTTCTGTTAGGCATTCAATCTCATTTTCTAGTGTTGCTTATTCCTCCCTTTGTCTTTACATTCCACGCTCTGCTTGTTATTTCTCTTTTTTCCGTTCTTCTTTCTCTTGTACTCTCTCTACTTCTAGCACAGTGAGCTCTTCCATGCTCTCCTGGAGTTTTCTCATTTGTGTTTTGAGCTCCGCCTGCTATAGAACCAGGAGTTTGTATTCCCTTTGCATTGTGACTATCTCCTGGTTCTCTTCCTCCAGTTTTTTTCGCCATCATTCTTTGTCGTCTTGGCCCTTAGTTCTGCTTTTAGCGAGTGGATTTCTTTTTGTTGCAAGGCCAATTGGCAAGTCTTTTATAACTGGAAGGAATTTGAAAAATCCTTTTTTGTTTCCAACTTCACCACAGCTGCTCTCTTCTCCTCCTTTGCCCTTTCTAACTGAGCATAGAGCTCCCTAACATGCTCGTCTTAGTCAGCAAGTTGTCACTCCGTGGTGGTAGCATCTATTATTGGTTGCTTGAGCCCCTGTTGAGATTTGGCATCTGCAGCAGCCAATCTTTTCACTCATGTCATTGGGGTTCCCATTCTGGAGGTGGGCATTGGGGTATGTGCCTTATTGACCAAGAATTGCACCTATGCCATGAGGTTGCTGGCATCCACTATGGTTGGGGTGCCTAGCGTTGCTATGATGGTCAGGGTATTGGGAAAGAGGGTAGATGGGATCGGGTGGAGTGTGGCTTTGCCCTTTCCTTCAGGGACAAGTGGAGGTATTTCTTCTAACACTTGGGCACTAGTTCCCAACCTGTCCTGCCAAGGCAGGCTCATTCCTACTAGTTCCTCCTACTTGCACTAATGTTCTATGGACATGTGCACAGCTTGTGCCAAGTCCTCCTCTTCTTTCCTTCTCAACTCCTCCTCTTCTTCGACAAGTTTTCTTCTCTTCTCTTCCTCAGATCTCTTTGACTCAACCTTGGCTTTAGTAGGTCCACTTCCTCTTTTTTTTCCTCTCTTTCTCCTGCTTCTTCTTTGTCATCTTCTTTTTAGGCGTCTTTTCCTTCCTCTTGTTGGATTGAGCTTCTTCCTCACCCTCTTCTTCACTAACCATCCTCTCACTTGCTAGTTCTTTGTCGTGACAAGGAGGTGACCTATTAGGCATTTCATTTGATCCCTCTTCTCTGTCTTGCACCTCTTTTATCGCCTCTCAACTAAGGGCCATCAAGACTCCTCCATACCCTATGAATGAGGCCTTGGCCAAGGGCTTCTTCCTGTCAATTCCCTTTGATGATGGGGATTCTCCACCCGCCGGTCTACTTCCAAGGTCGAGTGTCTTGGCTGATTGGTCTATAGTTTTCCTGACATAGTCGTTCCAATCCACTTCATGCAATGAATGAACTGCCACGCTCTATAGCGCAGTCACGCTGATCCTATGCATAAGCAAATTGTATCTTAGGCTGGAGAAGAGGGCGTGAATCATCTTTGCTTGCAATCTGACCTTTGCATTGGGAATGTCTTGGATACTTATGCCATCATTTGTTAAGACACTTTCCTTCTTCATCCCTAGCATGGCATAGACATCTCTTTTATGCCTCTTCTCCACCTTCTATTCCAACCCCAATGTCGTCTCCACTATGGCCTTGCTGAGCAAGACTTGCACCTGCTTGATTCCTTTCTTGCTTGCCAAGGACACTGTCCCACTCTCCTTATCAGAGTCATACATCCTCAGGAATTCCACACACCTAGTGTGATCAGAGGCTCTTGTCTGAAATTTTCAATATACGTGGCAAGGTTGCATTGATCCACGATCCTCCTAACAGCTTCCTTGTTGGTCACCACCCCTTTGATGTTGTGGATGCTCCTAAACTTGAGCTGGTTGTATGCCCAATTTTCAAGGGATAGGACGTACTTCCTTCTTTCCTCTTCCTTGAAGGGTAGGCGATGGGCTTGGTCTTGCTGCGACATCTTCAGCTCCTATCATAAGCCATGGTTTGTCATTAGTGCTTTCCCAAATAGTTACTCGCTGAAAGAAAAGACTTCATGCTTAGCAGAAAACGTAGACTTTTTCCTCCAAGTAGTCTAAGTTTATTACTTTCAAATTTTATTGTCAATTCCTCAGTCACAAGTTGCTTCGTCCTACCATTGAGGTCCCTCATGTGTGATATTCCTTTATGGTTTTTCTTATGTGTTTGGTTTGTTTCACCTTACCTCCCCCTCTTTGAATTGAGAAGAATCCTTCCTAGGATTAAAGGGTTAGAGGATGAAGGGTGTTCAGCACATAATCTTAGTGCTTTACCTTCGCATGAGCCAAGTATAGAAATTCGAATTATACTCGAAATTGGCATAGCTATCCATGTCGAAAGGGCGGATGCCTACATGCATAATGTAAGTGAGGACGTCAAGTAAGAAGTCGCTAGAGTCCACTCAACTAGCGACATGCAACTCCTCCTCAGTGAGGATGCGATCTAAACAAATGTGTCCCTTAATGTGTTCTTCCAAGGGTCAATTACGAATGGAAGTCAACACCCTATAGGAAGTTGGAGCGACATAGTTTGGGTCATATTCAGATGCCTTGATTGCGCGTTGCTATTCAGCGTTGGTCATTATTTGGCATCCCTCTAGCTCCCATCCAGGCATAAATCGTACCATTTGTGTAAGAAGGAGTTGTGGTCGGTAAGCTATTTCAACTTCCCAATTTCATGGTTTGTGGCCATGATTGTATTCTTGCTATATGACAAAATGAGACGTTGCTTGATTGCCTTCTCTTGGGATATCTCAGTTGTAATTAACTCCTAAGCTGATTTGAAAGCCTTAATGAATACAAATTCTGACTCCTCCCAAGAGCAAGGGAGTGTTCGTACTTCCATTGCTATAGGTTCTTCCAAGAGGCCTAAGTCTAGTCGATCATAGCTTTTGGCCAAGGTCATGAAAGTAGCGTCCAAGTGTCGGAGGCAAACAATCAAGTCGTCCCCCATATTTTTAGCTAAGTCCACGGCCAAGGTTAGAATTGATCATCGCTCATAAGAGGGTCGAAGGCCGATGGGTGGTTGAGGCTTAACATGACTAGAGAGTTCAACAACTAATAGTCGTAGTTTGGGTTGCTCTTTAGGTTGGAGCTTGGCCTCACATTCGATGGGTTTGGTGGTAGTTGTGATTGTCATGCTACTAGATGCATTTGAGATCTAAGGGGTATCATCAGTGCTAGTAGCAGGTTGCGATTTTGGATGATAGATTGGTTTAGGCCCTACTGAGTTAGACTTTGAAGGTTCTATGGACTTAGCGGCCTGATTCTCTTATGTTGTGAGTGTCTCTAGCAAGATGTTTCGTGTGATTAAGCTTGAGGGTGGCATTTGAGTAGGGCCTTTGGTTGCTTTGGCTTTAGGTAGCCAAATCTAGGTGTTACTCACATAGTAGCCTTGCTGTGCATGCAATAAGGCCTTGGGGACCCATCATGGCTTGATCGTACGTTGATGTTTATAGTTTCATCTTAGCTTTCTAGGTTTTGAGTGCAAATCATTAGCCTGGTGAGGCTATGGGTTTCTATTCCTAGGTTGCGCTCTTTGTTTAGATACCCATTTGATTTGGGATTCATGGGCGTTAGCGTTGGTTCTAGTGGATTGATGGCATCGAGGTTTGGTAGGTTGTGACAAGTCATGACCTCCGTCCTTAGTCTTAACGGTGGGTTCCTCTACCGGTGGCTTCACAGTCTTGGAAAGAGTTGCGCCGCCCTTGCTGAAAGCTGTAACAACGCAAACCTTGCCCATGGCTAGGTGGATACACTGTGATTGATAGTCGACATTGCAACAAGTTTGCTTCTTGAAGGTTTGTCCAAACAGTGATTCTGTGCTTGCATTCTTAGTGTTGGGCAACACATAGAATATTATCGGCACCCTTTCAGACTCGATAGAAATTGCAACCTTGCACTTTCCTAATAGCATACAGAGTTGGCCTCCATAAGGGGTGAGATTAGCATTAGTGGGCTTCAACTGCGGTTTGCCAATTTGGGTCCAATGGTCATGAGTCAAGATATTAAAATTAGCTCCCTCATCGATCAATGCATTGATCATGCATGTGTGTGTAGCAGTGACTGTCATGCATAGGAGGTAAGCAAGTGGTACTACTTCCTCATCGTCATCGTCCACCTTAATGATAGTGGCTACTCAAACATGGATAGGGGGTGCTAGCATTGGGGGCTCATGCAATGGGTGTGTGAGAGGAAAATACTTCTTTATGCGACTTCCATTAAAGAATACTATGCCCTCACCCTCTAGGGTTTCTAGTTCGATGTTGCCAGTTTGACTGATGGTTCGAACCTTAAAATGTCCTAGCCCCCAAAACTTCAGCTTTTGCTTATGTACTTTGACTAAGTATAGCAGTACTAAGTCACCCTGTTCGAAGCTGCACTAGTTTACGTGCTTGTCAAACCAAATTTTGCATCTTGCCTTATCACATATGAGTGCATGGATGGCTAGAAGCTGGGTTTCTATTAAGCGTTTGATTTCAATCAAGCGTTCCGTCCATGCCCCCTTCCCATCCCATCTTTCTTGAAGGGCGATCCTGAGACTTGGTACGAAGAATTCCAAGGGAAGGATTACCTCTGTACCATATGTCAATCTAAAGGGGGTCTGTCCTACAATCGTCTTATAAGCTGTGCAGTAATAGGCCCACAAGGCCTCCATCAATTTGTTATCCCAATCATTGCGTGAGGCAGAGATGACCTTAGTCAGGACATTTGCTAGGATTTTATTTGTCAATTCAGCTTGACCGTTTGCCTGTGGGTAATAAGGTCAAGATTTTCGATGGATGATTAGGAAGGAGGATAGGAGGTGAGCTATTACTTCATTGATGAAGTGTGTGCCCTAGTCACTTACTAATTCAATGGAGCAGCCGAATCGTGAGATCACTTGCTACCATAGGAACTTAGCAATGGTCCTAGCATCATTGTTTCTCATAGCTCGTGCTTCTACCCATTTGGTTAGATAGTCGGTGACCACAATGATATATTTAGCTTGTGAATATTGTGCCATGGGACTAATGGGTTATCCGATGAAGTCAATCCCCCACTTCTCGAAATGTTGTCGTGAGATAATTGGGGTTAGCTTCAAGCCATCTTTACAAATAGGAACTTTAGTTCATTGGCACTCATCACAATGCTTCACAAATCATGTCGCATCTCGGAAGAGGGTAGGCCACCACAGTTGGGACTATAGCACTTTGCGAGTTGTCTTGTCTCCACTAAAATGTCATCCTACGATTTTTTCATGTGCCTCTGTCAATACGTCATGCATCTCATGCTCACATATGCATCTACATAGTAACCCATCTTGTCCCACCTATAAAGTTGGCAAGATATCAATTAATAGGGTTGGATTTTCAAGATAAGCCACCTAAGTCGAGCCTTTTCTATCAATTGTTCCGGTAGTCCATGTTCAAGCACTTGAACTATGTCATCTACCCAATATGGCATCATGTCAGCCCTAAAAAAATCTCTCTCGTTGGATAAGCGAAATAGATGCGCGTCTGGCTGTTTGTCCACAATGCATTGCCTAGTTGCTTCTCCCATAGGGATGCGAGATAGATGGTCAGCCATGTAATGATATTTTCCCTTACGCACCGTCATAGAGAAATTAAACTCCAAAAGCAAGAGAATCCATTAGCAATGTGTCATGTAGTGCATGGTTTGTTAACCAGGTACAACAAGGCTTGATAGTCAACAAAGAAAGTAAAAGGCGTAGCCAAAAGATAATGTCAAAATTTCTTTGTGGAAAACACCATGGCCAAGCCCTCTCACTCCATTGTCGAGTAATTCATTTCGGTCTCAGCGACTTGTCTGCTAGCAAAGCTCACCGGGTAGTCCAGATTGTGTTCACCAAGTTGGCACAACACAGCTCCTACGGCAAATTTTGAAGCGTCGATGTGCATGTGAAACGTGAGTGTCCAATCTGGGGCTCGTAGTATTGGTGATGTGGTTAGAGTCTTTTTTAGTTCCTCATACGTGTGTTGGCATTCCTTGGTCCATTCGAATATAATCAATAGCTTGTATAGAGGTCTAACAATCAATGCATAGTTTAACACAAACCGTCGATAATACCTTGTATGTCCTAAAAGCACTAAACACCCTTGTAATCAGTTGGGGGTGGAAGATCAACAATGATCTTGATCTTCGAGGAATCTATGGCAATGCCATTCTTTGACACCATGTGTCCTAGGATACATCCATGCTTCACCCAGAACTAGCATTTCAAGGGGTTCAATGAGAGGTGGTATAGCCGACATCATTCAAAGACCATCATCTAAGTAGAGTGAACACACAAGTGGTCCATGAAGACCTCTAACTCCTTCCTTAGCATGTCCTTGAATATTGTACGCATCAGTCGTTGGAAAGTGGCTCGCGCGTTAGTCAATCCAAAAGGCGTGACTATGTAGGCACCCTACACTCCCCATTTAGTGGCGAATGCCGTCTTATGCCTATCATTAGGATGCACTTGCACCTGATTGTATCCAGAGAAACCGTCCAAAAAATTTTAGGCCTCTTTGCTAGCTACTCTCTTGAGCATGTGCTCAGTGTACAACAATGGGTAGCTATCTCTCTTCGTAGCTGTGTTTACCTTCTTGTAATTGACACACACTCTAATCTTCCCATTCTTCTTTAAGACGATGACTACAGGCGAGACCCAATTTGTGTATTCAATTTTGTAGATGAATCTTGCTCTCATCAGTTTGCCAATTTCTTCCTTAACAGCGTGAGCATGCTTTAGATTCATGGGATATGATCGCTGCTTGGCAACCGTTGCATCAGGTGTCATGGGTATGTTGTGAGTCACCACACTTGGGTCTACCCCTTTAAGTTCCTCTAGGAACCAAGCAAAGACGTCTATATACTCTTGCAGGAGAGTAATAAGACGCTTCATCTTGCTCAACCAAGGCATCTGTTATAAAGACATGTCATGGGGTCTCCCTTTCCTTAGCTAAATTGACCTCTTTGACCTTGCCGGGTCCCTCGATTGGTTTGCTTGCTTGCCCCTATTTTTTGGCTCCTAGTAAGATCACCACCCTATCTCCCTTTTTGAACTTTGTGAATTGTTTTGGCAAGTCTTGCAATTTTTGTTATTCGTCTGTCCGCATATCTTTGCTTCGTGCTTGTCATTCCTCCTTTAACCATCGGTGTCATAGGTGGATGGGTAGGTCCCCCTTAGTGCGTCTAGTCTTGGGAGGCCAAGGTATTTCTAGGTCACTATCCGAGCTGACTTCCGATTTGAAATTGAACCCTCCATCTTCTCTAGAAGAGGGACTCTCTCCTGGTGGTCGTAGCTCAAAAGGTGAGTCTGTTTGCAACAGTGGTGCGTCACTTAGTTACTGCATGCTCATAGTCAATTGCACCCGTGTGCTCCAACCAAGTTTGATTGCAGTCCTTGTGTCTGACTCCTTTCTCTACTCTAAGTGCACTCCTTTTGCGTGGTCTAGGGTCTACTCCTATTTGTTCAATTATACACCCCCAGTGCCGTACTCTAGGGTATCGATTTCCCTTTCACTCTCATCACTGAAGGAACAAAAGTCCTCATATTCGTCATCAAAGTTGTCTTTGTTCGGTTGCTCCTCATTCTCTTGGTTTTGACAATTCTCTTCTTGTTGGTCGAGAATTAAGGCCCAATTTTACTTCAAGTTTAACTCATGTACCTTGGACCATCGCCATTCAGGCTCATCCAAGAGATCTTGAAGCGGCTTAAGATTTGTTGTTACTGGATTGCCTACCAACTTGTTGGTTAAGTATCCTAGGATCTCCAAGAGCTCTCATCTATTTTTTTGACTCGGAATGCAACATAATTGGGTCTTACACATAGGCTCTCGGTCATCATGAAAGCTGGCACTAAAGTTATGTCCTTAATAGCTTGTTCATACTCCTTAGTATCTGAGAACGGTAGGTCATTGGTAGCAAGAACATGCATCCAGTCTTGCTCATCCTCAGGGCATGGGATATACTTGGTAAGGGCCCCATAGGATCCCCTAGGCTATTTGTCGCCCTTCAACATGGTGGAGATGGCATCTAGGTTGACTAGTGTAGTCTTCCAAGTGTCCATCTCTTCTCTTACAGCTTCTATTCGATTACCTAAGAAGATAAGACCATTGGCCCAGTCCTCTACGACTCTCGCATTGCTCATCATCCAAGGTCGGCCTAGCATGATGTCATAGTCCACTCCCTTCATGACTATGAAGCCAACAAAGAATTAGATTCCTACGATCTTTACTTGCGAATTTTTCAACACTTCAAACAATTTCACCTTCATTCCATTTGCTAGCGTGACGTTAAATCTAGCAGTCTCGAAACCTGCAATCTCGACCGATGGGTTACTCCAAGTTTGGAGTACCACATGACTTAGCACACTCACTCGTGCACATGTGTGCACAATTCCCTTTCTGGTGACGTCCCCCAATGCTAGGATCTAAAAGGCTTTGACATGCAAGGATTTAGGCGTGGAGTGCAGTGTCAAACTCGATATTTGGGTTTTCATATCGTGCTCAGGCAAGTTTGTGATAATTGGCTCATTTAATTCTTCAATCCACGGCTTTAGCTCCAGCTATAGCGTTGGGTGCTACCTAAGCAAATCGCCTAAGCTTAAAGTTACTGGGGTGGTCACCAGTGTATTGAGGAGGTTGCAAGTCACTTGCTTCTCTCCTAGGTCTGCAGTTCTTAGCCAACAGCCTTGATTGTCTTGCTGGCCCAAAGCATTTAGGCTTTGTCTAGGTGACCCAACTTGTGGTGCCATCACCTCCCTTGACCTTGGTCATGGGAGAGAAATTGGCATGCTTATGCTTTGATCTCATCTTCCAGTATAGGCTCAGCATCCTTCGGGTGCTCCTGGGCTTTTGCATGTTTGGGGTACTTTGAGTAGACACTTTGGGTTGGGGTAATCCCCGACCTTAGCACTTTCCTTTTCAGCCATTCGAGGAGCTGACGTTTCTTCTTCTACATCAATGAATTTCCCTCCAATCAGTAGTGTCGTGGCACTTTCGATTTTGAGGGTGACCTTAGAATTTGGTCTCTTCTTCCTTCATCTTTGGCTCTTCTTTCCAACTAAGGTTGCTAGGTGTAGCCTCCCCGTCGAGTGTCTCAACATCAAACAACCCCAATGGAACTGATGGCTCCTTTGCCAAACTAGAGGATGGCCTCCTCCTAGGGCAATCGAATAAGAGATGAGTGATTCCACACTCAGCATATCTCAGGTCCTGACTTATCTCTATTTGCTTGCTCCCTCTTGGGGCAACGCGAAGAAATATGTCCGAGGTGACCACAATTCCAACACATGATTGGTTCTTAGGTTTGCCCTCCTAGGCCTCTGCCTCTCCCTCCACCTTGTCAAGATTGTGGGAGAGAAGGAAGGAGTCTCACTTGTAGCTTTCTTGCTTGCACAATGGGGGAAACACACAGAGGTGGAGGCTAAAAACAATTTTCCTCTTCTTAGTTGTGTAAGCCAAAAAGAACTCAAGTACAAAAGAAATAGAAGAACCCTATACATGGGTTTCAAACCAAACTCAACTAACTAAGGTGGTATACTAACTGAGCCACAAACTAGAGTAGATAAGGATAGCTGTCATCTAGCTATTATTCATGAGCGATGTACCAACCGCATGTGCAAACAACTGACAAGTCGGTGACATAAATGCACAACGGTCACCCTGGCATATCACGAGTGGAGCTCGATATCTCAGCACTCCCCCTCGAGCTCAATCCCAATTCCTGCACACCAAGCAGGTCTCTGAACTTGCACAGCTTCTCTGCGCCCAATGCCTTCGTGAATATGTCAGCTACCTGATCCTCTGTGCTGACATAAACTAGATCAATAAGACCTAGTAAAACCCTCTCCTACACATAGTGATAATGCACCTCAATGTGCTTTGTTCTAGCATGATAGACTGGGTTATTTGCCAAGTGTATACTACTCATCTTGTCACAATAAATGACAACTGGCCCATCTGTAGAGACTGATGCATATCATAAAGTAGCTTATGCAACCAAGCTACCTCACATGCAGCCATTGATGCACCCCTGTACTCAGCCTCTGTGCTCGACAAGGCAGCTGTAGGTTGTTTCTTGCTGCTCCAAGTGACTGCAGCACTCCCAAAAGAGAACACATATCCATTGGTAGATCGTCTATCAGAAATACTACCAGCCCAATCAGCATCAGTGTATCCATGCAACTGTATCCGAACCCCAGTCTCATAAAACAATCCATACTGCAATGTGGACTTCACATACCTGAGTATGCGTCTAGCCGCATCCAAATGCGGTTTCCTTGGAGCCTGCATAAACTGACTTACCAATCCAACAGCATAGCTCAAATCTGGCCTGGTAATAGTCATATAAATCAAACTTCCTACTATGCGTCTGTACATAGTAGGGTCTTCCAAAAGTTCACCTGCATCTGCGCTCAGCTTCACATTCTGCTCCAAAGGAACTGAAATAGGCTTACAGCCTGTCATCCCATATTTGGACAGCATGTCCAATCCATACTGCCTCTGCAAGATCTGTATCCCACTTGGTGATCTAATCACCTCAATGCCCAAGAAATAACGTAGCTCTCCCAAATCCTTCATCTCAAACTTCTGCTTCAATAGCATTTTCACATGAAGGATATCTTCATCACTGTCACCTATGATAATCAAATCATCAACATAAATGATAAGTAGCATAATACCTTTCTCTGTTTTTCTCACATAAAGTGAGAAATCTGCCTTGGAAATCTGAAAACCAATAGTGGCAAGATACTGTCCTATCTTGTCAGACCATGCTCTAGGTGCTTGCTTCAAGCCATACAATGCTTTCTTCAACCTGCAAACAAACTCAGGATGAACAGCATGCACATAACCTGGTGGCTGCTCCATATATACCTCTTCTTGCAAATCACCATGCAAGAAGGCATTCTTTACATCCATCTGATGTAAAGACCATTCCTTTGATGCAGCCATAGCAATGACTGCTCTTATGGTTTCCATCCTTGCAACCGGACTGAATGTTTCTTCATAATCAATGCCATATGTTTGTGCATACCCCTTGACTACTAATCTTGCCTTGTATCTATTCACAGAACCATCTGCATTGTGTTTCACCTTATAAACCCACTTACAACCAATTGCATTCTTATCTTTAGGCAAAGGTACCAATTCCCATGTAGCATTTGCTTCCAAGGCATCCATTTCTTCATCCATGGCTTTCTCCCATTTTTATTTTCCCATGGCTTGCTCAAAGGAAGTGGGTTCTGGTTCCTGTATCACTTTGACCATATATACATAGTGAATGGCTGTAAATCCATCATATTTCAGCCTATCCACAGGATACCTAGCTCTGGAAGACCTACGCAAAGTAGGTTCACTCCCAGGTGCTCTCAAAACATCCCTGGTCTTCCTTACTCCAGGTGTAACAATAGAAGGAATACCCAACTCATCATCAATGCTCTGTTCTGAGCCACTGGATTCACCATCCACATAAGAGTGACCTGCATTCACATCAAACATGGGCTGATCTACCTTCTCTTTTCCTTTTCGTGATACCTGCATACCACTATTTGCACTGCCTTGAGAAGATTCTCCTGATCTCAATCTGCCTGTCCATGGCGAAGAATGTGAACCACTGCTAGAGGACGCTCTAGGTCCACTAATATCTTGTGACTGCTGCTATGAATTCTGTGCAACATTACCATTTTGTGCATCTACATTATCAATCACATTTACTGGTTTATACCAGCTACTCATCTCATCAAAAACAACATCTCTGCTCACTGTAAACTTACGAGTAGAAGGGTTATAGCATCTATACCATTTTTACTGCAGAGAATAACCAATAAAGATGCACTTCTCAGCTTCTGGATCCAACTTGGATCTCAACTCATCTGGCACATGAACATAGGCAATGCAACCAAAGATCTTCAAATGAGAAATATCTGGTTTCCTACCAGTATACCTCTCCTCTGGAGTCATCCCATGTATTGCTACAGTGGGAGTCCTGTTCATTATGTAGACTGCTGTAGCAACTGCTTCGGCCCAGTAAAAATCTAGCAAGTCTTTTTCATTGAGCATGGCACGAGATACCTCTCCAATATGCCTATTTTTCCTTTCTGCAATTCCATTTTGTTGTGGGGTATGACTTCATGAATATTGATGCTTTATGCCATGCTCCTGCAGGAACCTTGCAAACTCATTTGAGAGGTACTCTCCCCCTCCATCTAACCTTAGGCATTTTATTTGCAAACCTGTTTCTTTTTCAACCATAGCTTTAAGAGTTTTGAAATGCCTAAAAACTTCACTTTTCTTTTTCATAAAATACACCCAAATTTTTCTGCTATAGTCATCAATAAAAGTGACAAAATAATGACAGCCTCCAAGAGATGCAGCTTTAGTAGTCCACATATCAGAGTGGATTAATTCCAATGGCTTCTTACTCTCTTGAACATGTCTAGGAAATGGTTTCCTTGCCTGTTTTCCAAATTGATAGGCTTCAAATACCTTATGCATTTATGCAACCTTGAATTTAGGCAATCCTGCAACAATATTTTGGGCCTGCATTGATTTAAGTCGCTGTACATTAACATGGCCAATGAGTTTATGCCAGATATCAATATCTGCAACTACACCGGTCCCATGTGCAAACATTGCTGCACTCAATTCAGACATGTCTGCATCCAACGTTAACATTCTGCCCTTCTTCTTTCCTTTTGCTATCAAGAGACCTTTATTTTTCATATCCTCAACAAAGGATCCATGAGGATTAAATCTAACCTGCAAGCCTTGCTCAACCATTTGACCAACAGAAACCAAATTCTTGGTGATATTCGGGACATGAAATACATCGGACAGGTATTTCTTTTTCCCATCCTGCATAGACAAATGAATTTTTCCAATCTGCACAATAGGATGTGCAGTATCATCACCAGTCTCCACAAATCCTGGTTTTTCCATTTTCCTTGCATCCTCCATCCATTCTACATGACTTGTCATGTGGTTTGATGCACCTGAGTCAACATACCATACATCGTTGCTTTCTTCTGCACTTGTCACAGAATTGTTCATGTGCTGCACCATAAACAAATGCTCATTTCTGTCATCACCCTGTCTACTAGAAGATGCATAATTTCCTTGTTGCAATTTTCCATTCATGATATCATTCTGCTTTTTATAGCAGTCCTTAGCCATATGACCCATTTTACCACAATAGTAGCATTCAACATTGTTGTTTGCATTTTGGCCTCTTTGCTATCCACCACGACCTCTTTGGCTCCCCCTGCCTCTAGAGTTACCACATCCTCCTCCATAGGAGTGGTTTTCTTGAGTTTGCTGCATATTCTGATTTCTACCACAGCCTCCAGATCGGGCTCCTCTACCTCTGCCTCTACTTCTTCCAGCATTTGAGTAGAAGACAGCTTCTTTTGAAGTTCCTCCTGAAGAAGATGCACCACCATTTCTCTGCTCCTCAGAAATTAGAAGAGCAATCAACTCCTCAAAATCAGGAAATCTTTCACGGACGGAAATGGATATTCGAAATTGTGCATAATCCTTTCCTAGACCATTCAAGGTCACAGAAACTAAATCATCATCTTCCACTGGTGACCCAATGGAAGCAAGTGCATCTGCAATCTTCTTCACATTCATGTGGTAGTCATTGATGCTCATACTTTCTCTTTGCACATTATGCAACTCTTGCTTGAGCTGCATTTTTCTGGCTTGCGTATTTGTGCTATATATTTTTGAGAAAGTATCCCATGCCTCCTTTGGCGTACTTGCATCTTGAATATGCACAATCATAGAGTCTGAAATGCTGATAGACAGCCAGTACATAACTTTCCTAGCTCTCTCATGCCATGCTTTAAATGCCTACATTTGCTATTGATTGGGAACATCAGGAAGAACTGGTTCTTCTTCATTTCTTGCAACAAATTCCCAATATCATTTTCCCATAAGGAAATTCGTCATTCTAAACTTCCATGCTTGGAAGTTGTTCTTGTCAAGCTTTTCAGTGACAATATGTGAAAGAGAATCGGACGCCATTACAGAACACTACAAAAAATTCTATCACTGCAAAGAACACAGCTTCAACCTCACAAGGGCAAATCTGCAAAACTGACGAAAGTGGTATTTGACCACACAGTCACTTCCTAGTGACGATTTTGCATCAACAAGCAACAAGGATGATTCTGTAACTCCTAATGTCTCTGCGCACAAGCATACGATGCAATTTTTATAGTAACTTTTCATCGACCTGTAGAACAGTGGTCGCACAGCATAAAATAGGTTCTTTTCCTGAGTGCGTGCAGAAAACTTCCGCCTCCAAAACAGGCCCCAAAATGGCCTCAAATCAAAAAAACTGGGTCACCAAGGGCTAAAGCCCTTACCCGCAGCATATACTGCCCTCTTGCTTCACCGCGAATGGTGTCTCAACCTGAGACAATGCACTCTTGCAATTTCCGGTTGTGCTACTGCTGTGCAGAGATCTGCTCCCAAAATAGAAAATGAAAGCAACACTGCTCCTCTTACTAGAACACGGCGAACTTGGTTTGCTTTCTTGAGCTCCTTACCACGAACAAGGCTCTGATACCATGTCAAGATTGTGGGAGAGAAGGAAGGAGTCTCACTTGTAGCTTTCTTGCTTGCACAATGGGGGAATACACACAGAGGTGGAGGCTGAAAACAGTTTTCCTCTTCTTAGTTGTATAAGCCAAAAAGAACTCAAATACAAAAGAAATAGAAGAACCCTATACGTGGGTTTCAAACCAAACTCAACTAAGTAAGGTGGCATACTAACTGAGCCACGAACTAGAGTAGATAAGGATAGCAGTCATCTAGCTATTATTCATGAGCGGTGTACCAACCGCATCTGCACTGACAAGTCGGTGACATAAATGCACAACGGTCACCTTGGCATATCACGAGTGGAGCTCGATATCTCAACACACGTAACCCCATCACTGATACTAGTCGATTGTCCATGAGGATAGTGTTTCCATCCTCATCGTATGACATGTATGGGTTTACATAAGGCTCATTGTTGCTTGGCTTGTCCACATAGTGGACTGGAGTATCACTAGGTGGATGGGTCAGGTAGGGTCCAGGTGTTCTAGGGATATCTGTAGGATTTATTTCCATCCTAGGGATGGCTAGTTTAGCATCATTAGGTGCGATAAAGCCAATGGGCCTTCCCTTCCAAAGAAATTTGGTGGCCTGTTTGCAAGGTAGGATTGACCGTAAGGCTGCGCGTATGGGAGCCTCCGAGGTAATCAACAATGCATGGTGTCATGGCCGAAACTACCACAATTAGCACACGATCATGACCTAGGGTCCTAACACTTGGCTGGCAAGTGGTTTCTGCCACAATGCACACATTGGGCATATGGGCACGTTGGCCGTCTCATCATCTCTTGCAGTTTGGCTATGCCCATCCTAATCTCTGCTAGCTCTTGTCCCGAATCAGTGCCCTTCCCTTTCTCCTGCATGTTTGGGTCGGCTCTCTCACTCGGTGTTGAGACCCTCTCAAAACTTCTGGTGCTAGACTCTCCTTGATCTGAGCCTCTAAATCCCCTTTCCTTTGTTGAGATGGCAAGTTCAACACGTGCAGACATTGATGATGGACCGCCTGACTAGATGGGTCTGCACGTCTACACTTAGCACATTGGTGGTCATTATGATACTCATATGGCTACTAACTTATCACTTATTATATTTAGTTTGTTACACCTACCTACAACTTGCAAAGATATAGCGCCAATCAATTGGTATAGTCTATTATGCATTTTTTGACTTAGTAGGCCACTTTCCTTTATATTGTATCTTATCTATACTTTGTACACATTGTACAGAATGTGTGGAAGAAGAAGAAGAAATCAGCAAGAAAACATTTTGGCCCCCACCTCTCTTCTTGTGTTCTTGAGTGAGCTTCCTCTTGTGTATACAGTGTGTGTTTGGCACAGCAGCTTAAGCAAGTCCCCCCACCACACGATTCTTGACATGGTATCAGAGCCGCACCACTGAAAGAGGCTAATTCTGAAGGCTGAAGTGAAGGAGAATAAGCAAGGTTCGAGCAAGCAAGCAACGGGTAAGAAGCTCTCCCATTCTTCCACTCTCTCTCTTGTATAGTGCCTGTGGAGGCATCGGAAGCAAGGTGGAGCGAAAATCTCAGATTGTTGTGGGATTTGGTGTGCGAGTAGAGCACTGTATATTCTGTAGATATCCCCTTTAGGGCTGTCCCGCAATTCTTTTTAGCATCTGAGGCCGTTTCAGGCCCCGTTTTAGAGCCGCAAGGTTGTGGGCAGCAGTTTCAGGGTGGTACACTTGTGATTTTGGCTGTATTGATCGAAAGTGGGTGCACAGGTTACAGATTTCAAATCTATAATTTTTTACATATTTTTCAGGAAGTAAACATAAGGTTCATTTGCAAACAAGTTGCAAATTACATGTACTATTAAGCAATCGATGAAAAAGGTTGCTTGGTGTATTGTTGTGCACTAGTTGTGAAAGGCTGCAGAAGACTAGCTTGTTGTGTTGTATCCTTTTTTTGTGATAATGGTAGAGAACAATGGAAACCCCATTATTGAGAAGCTCGACAAGAACAACTATCCTTCATGGAAGTTTCGTGTGATGAACTTCCTCATTGAAAAGGGCCTTTATGAGTTTGTTTCAGGTGAAGAAAAGGAGCCAAAGCTGGGTATCCCTCCGACTGCAGATGAATTAAAGCATGGAAAGAATGGAATGCAAAGACAAAAAGGTAATGTATTCGCTATATGCAGAGTCATTGATAATACGATGTTGGGACATATAAAAAATGCAAAAACTTCACATGCAGCTTGGACAATTTTTGAGAACATGTTTTCAGTAAATACAAATGCACGGAAGATTCAACTCAAGCAAGAGTTGAATACCTTGAAGAAAGGAAAAATGACTGTCAATGAGTAAGTTTTGAAGGTGAGAAGCATTGCAGATGCTTTAGCAGCAATTGATGCAATGAGCCTGATGATGATGATTTTGTTTCATCCACTTTGAGTAGCCTTAATAATGAGAAGATATGAAATAATTTGTTACTTCAGTAGATGTACGAAAGCCATTTTCAAATTTTGATGAGCTGATCTCTCTCATGATTACCGAAGAGATCAATATGCAAGGTGACTCATTTGAAAAAAATGGTGAACATGTCCAAGCATTTTACTCAAGTTTAGAAAGGGGACGTGGTAGATCCTCTTCGAGAGGCCGTGGTATGGGACGTGCTGGCGATAACCAACAAAACAGGTTCAATCAGCAATTTGGTGAAATGCAGGTTTCAGGAGGCCGAGGAAACTTTAGAGGCAGGGGGCTCTAAAGGAAGAGGTGGATGGAAGAATAGAGGTTCTGGAAATTCTACTATTGTTTGCCATTATTGTGGCAAGTCAGGTCATATTGCAGTCCATTGTTATGCTAAGAAGGATTATATTCATAGTGGTAAATTGCAACAAGGAAACTATGCATCGTCTTCACAACAAAATGAAGAAAAAAATGAGCATATGTTTGTTATGCAGCATATGATGAATGCAATTACAGGAAAGGGGACACATGATGATGTATGGTATGTCAATTTAGGTGCATCTAATCATATGACCAGTCATGTTGAATGGTTTGGAGAGATGCATGACTTACAAAATCCAGGTTATGTGTAGATGGGTGATGATTCATGCCACCCAATTTTACATATTGGAAAGGTTACCTTGTCCTTGTATGATGACGAGACAAAGAGTTTAACAAATGTATTACATGTGCCATTAATCACAAAGAATCTAGTGTCTGTTGGCCAAATGGTAGAGCAAGGGTTGTAGGTTTTGATCTAAATCAGCTCAATCATCATCATCCATGTTCTCGGGTTTAATACAGTTGTTTCCTACTAGCTTAATCTGCAATTTCTATACCAAAACCTACCACATTTGAGACTTCCAATAGCCATAGTTGGTTCCATTCAACTTGCCAATGTTAAATAGTCGTATCTTTGAGAGGACCAACCATAATGAGTCAAAAGGAGGCACACTATGCAAAAAATGGCCTATTGTAATTAGTAGCAAATAGGCCGAAACCACTACCAAAACAAGCTGAAAATAAAAGAAACTGCTAAAATGACCAGTTGTCCACCAAATAGTACCAAAAGTACATCAAAATGACATTATCAAGCTCAGTAAATACATCACAATCCGCATAAAAATCTTTCTATAATAAATCACAATAGTTTCAATGCAAAGGGTTGTTTTGTTAATGATAAGTGCAAGTTGGTCACAAAAGGAGTAGAGTTGGCCGCATGTTCACTTTAAATGTTGGAATTCCTACAATGGATGCTGCTATGTATGCTAAAGGAAAATGAGTGGTTACAAACATTGAAATATGGCATAAACTTATTGGACATGCAAATGTGCAAAGGCTGAAATTAATGCAATCTAAAGGATTGGTTACAGAGTTGCCTTCTTTTAGAGTTGCATAATTTCATAAAGTTTGTGAAGCATGCCAGTTTGATAAGCAAGTGAGACAACCCTTCTCGCATGACAGAGAAGTGAGCAGAAATATACTTGATGTAGTGCATACAGATGTTTGGGTGCCTACACAGAATGTATCTCTCGGTGGTAGCAAATAGTCATAGTGCTATGGATCCATGCTTGTACACGAAGAAAGCCCATGATGGTTCATTATTGATTTTGGTACTCAATGTGGATGACATGCTTTTGGCAAGGAAAGGTCATGATGAGCTAGATGCTCTTGAGATGAAAGATCTGGTACATGCCTCTCATATACTTGATATACGCATTACACATGACAGGTCTCGGGGACTACTCTATCTATCATAGGAGTATATTAGTAAAGTCCTTGAGCACTTCTATATGTAGGATGTGAAGCCTATTGGTTGTCCATTACCTTCTCATGTGAACGTATCATAGGCTGATTGTCCGCAAACAAATGAGTAGAAGGTTGAGATGGCCAAGATTCCCTATCCAATTGTAGTGGCCAATCTTATGTATGCCATGATAGCCACTCGTCTAGATATTGCTTTTGCAATTGGTGTTTTGACACGTATATGGCTACACCTGGCAAGAGACATTGGGATGCTGTGAAAGATATCATGAGGTACCTAAAGGGAACTGCTGATGTATGCATTTGTTATGGTAGCTAGGAGACACGAGTCGTGGGGTACAGTGACAATGACTATGCACGACATGTAGATAGTAGGAAGTCCACTTTTGGCTATGTGTTCTTTTGTTGGAGGTGATGTTTCATGGATGTCCAAGGTGCAAAAATGTATAGTCCTCTCCACTAGAAAGGTCAAGTATGTTGTAGCCACTAAGGCTTGCAAGGAGGCCATGTGGTTAGACTGTTTGGTTGCTGACCTTGGTATGATAAATGCTATCCCTACATTGCATTCGGATTCTCTAAGTGCTATCCAGTTAGCCAAGAATCCGGTCTTCCATGCGAAGACGAAACACATTGAGGTGAGGTATCATTTCATTCACGTGAGGTCGTTAAGGACGACTATTGATCTTGTCAAGATCTTGACTAACCAGAATCCTATAGGCTTGCTCACGAAAAGTCTCTTAATGGAGTGTTTTTCCTTCCTTAGGAAGATGATGGGCGTAGAATGGGATGAGGTCTTTCCTCGTCCTATTGTACCTATGTACACTTGTACTTTTTTCTTTTTTCCCTCCTCATTGAGGTAGATTCACCTTTAAGTGGGAGGTTGTTGGGGGTAAAGGTGCCCTTGTAGCCACGTGTATTACTACACTGATAGTACTTGCACCTGCACACTATAGGCGACGGTAGGCACCCATCATTGTCACTTCATTCTTTATTTTTTCAATGACATTTGAATAAAGGGAAGGCCGGTCACACATTGTGACTATTGAAGTTCCCACATTTGAAGTCTCTCTCTCTCTTGCTCCTGCTCCTTCCACCATAGCTCTTGCTTTCTCTTATGCTTCCACTTCAGGGCTCACCTCACTTCAACACATGTTTTTCCTTACACGACACATCTTTCGCAATTCTTTTCTCCAAAGTGGATTGTTTTTTCTAAAGGTAAGATCTAAAATATCAATCCTAATGTAATCAATATTTTTATCCATAAAATAATAATTCTATGCTTTTACAAATTAGCATGTCAATAATCACTAATGCTTGTGCACATATAAGCATCACACTGTGAAGACTGTGCGTCCACAAAATAATTATGTGCTCCTCGAGCATCCGAATATGCATTGCATACTATAAGTGTTCTTCGACAAAATAATATCTTCTTTTAAGAATTTGCTACACCCAACACAAATCACATTAGTCCCTACCATTTAACTATTAAATTAAGCATGAGCAACCAATGTCTCAAGCATATGCATGACAAGCTAATATCGTGCAATAATTAAATAGTATTAAAAATATAAAAATAAACTTAATCCTCATCTTATTTTTGCATAATTATTTCAATAATTTTGATAACAATACTTCAACTCTTGCAAATCTTTCATGTCAAATTTCTACTTGAGAAGACTCTTCACATGCTCCACCTCTTACACATTATCACCCCCAATAATCAAATCATTCACATACAACGTATTCAAAACAATGCATGTATCACTCTAAAGCCCATAAAGCAAGTGATCTACATTTATAACATAAAAACTAATAGAGACCATGCTCTCGATGCCTATTTCAATCCATACAAGACTTCGTGTAGGCTACATACAAGATTATATGCTTATCATGAGGAAATGCACAGACACTTTTTGTATATCAACTAGTTTGAACTTAAGCAATCCTATCATAATTTCATGTGACTACATATTCTTCAACCCGCTACACGTTTACGTGGCGAATACATTTGCCAAATATCAATATCAGCCACCACAACTCCTCCATCTTGTGCAAACATAGTGGCCTTTCACTTGGATACATTTACATCCAAGGTAAATATTCTTCTCGCATGCTTACCTTTTGCAACTAGTTTATATCTATTCCTGAAATCTTCTAGAAAGAAACAGTTCTAATTGAACTTTACTTGTAATCCCTACTCAACCAATTTGGCCAATAAAAACCAAGTTCTTTGTGATGCTAGACACATGTAACACATCACCTAAACACATAACTTTTCCATCCTACATACATAATGGGACACTCCCAACATGAGCAATAGGATGCATTGTATTGTCACCTATTTTGACAAAACCAGACATTTTAGGATTCCTCATTTCTCTGAATCATTCTCCATGAGACATCACATGGTTAGAGGCACATAAATCCACATATCATACATCATTAGTCATTACTACTAATGCATTGCATTTACTACATTCATTAATAGAAATAGTCAATGCATAGTCATTAATAGACAGATTGTCACCCTTGACATTATTTAACTTCGACTTCAACTAAAACTTTCTAGCCTTGGTATAAACACTTTAACCAACTTATTCCATGCTTCTTAGGATTGTTTGCATCTTGTATATGCCCAATCATATTGTCTAAAACACTGATGGAAAGCCAATACATAACTTTTTGAGCACCCTAGTTCCATTCCTTAAATGCCTTGGCCTGCTCAAGCATGGCTCCTTTAGCTTAAGAGTTAATGACTTCTCTAAGCAAGAGAGATTTGAGGTCGACCAATGAGAAGGAGAATGGTGTGCACATTCTATTCACTTGGCTTTCCCACCTTTGGTCCACCAAGTTGGTTTTTCTCTCATGAAGAGTGGTATTGTCACAAAAGAATCTTTAATCTTGGATTTTCTAAGGCTCTCCTCCCTCGTTAGCTGCCACGTGTAAAGGTGGAAGGGTGGAATTCAAATTTTGAATTCAAGAAAGGCTACCTTTAATTTAATTTTTTTTATTTTTATACTCCCACATGAGGGAGAATACAATATCCACCCACTACATCATCAACACGTGAAAAGTGGTTGACATGCCCCTACAAATTGTGGGCATGTTCAACATGGCATACTTGGGACTTGAACCCTTGACCCCTTCTTTTGTGGAAGGGGCACTAACCACTAAGCTAATGGCCAATGTTGTAAGGCCATCTAGATCTCAACCCTTTAACCATACCATATTGGAATTTTGAAGGAATTTTTTAGTTCAATACCATCTTGGTTTTGTGGAAAACCATTTTTGAGGATTGTGATAACATATTGGTCCAACATTGACTTTGGATTAGGAAAATGTTATCCCTCCTTAATCAAATCCTTGCGATGCTCTTTTTGAGTCCATATTCCCCCTAATGTGTCACTGCCAATTTGATTAAATCCCTTAGACATGCAACAAAATCCAAAATACGCTTCTATCAACAACATGCTAGTTCAAGTAAATTGTCACCTATACTGAACTTAAAACATAAGCATACCCTAAGCAACACCTATAATGTCTAATAATATCCAAACATTGATTGCCACACCCAACGTCTACAACCTGTTTGCAAAATGATGAGATTTGCAAAATTTGTGTACCTTACCAAATCCACACACACAGAATTTGTAACTCTCGAAAAATGGAACATGCTCGGAATACAAATTTGACTACACAAACACAAAGATGGCTCGTCAATTAAAGATCATATTTCCACATGTATATTCCACGTTATGACTTCCTTGTAGACTCTCGTGCTTACGGCTCACAACTCCTTGCCTGAAAACTGCTCTAATGCCATGAAAAGATGGGGGGGAGAGAGGGAGCTTGAGCTCTTGCAAAACAAACAATAGATAGAGAATGCACACAAGATAGGAAGTTGAAAACCCTAGTCTTTCTTATTTTTCTTCTCCATGATAACAATCTACCAAAAAATAAGAGAAAGTACAACATACATAATATAAAATTAGTCCATAGTGTGAACACACTAAGTAGAAAGATGATTAGATAGATATTCCATAACTTGGGTAGGTTGACTAATTGATGTCCAATTGTAAAGTATCACTAGAATAATATGTTGATACAAGTACCAACAAGCATGTTAGTGATATGAATGTGGAAAGAGTCATCCGGTACGTGTGTCAGCTCATGTTAAGCTTGAGATCTCAACACCTTCAACTTTTTACCTAATGTTTACTGCAGCACAGAGGAGCAGGAAATGGAAAAAAGGAAATAGCAAAAGGCGCAAGACAAAAGGAAGAAAAAGGCGCCTTAACCGGTAACCTGACCTTGAAAAAATTAAAAGCACGAGCACGACCCTCAGGAAGTCTTAGAGTCGCCCAAGGAAAGTAAAAGAGTAAAAAGCACACCATTAAGTGTGAAAGCGCTCCCGAATCCTTGTAAAAGAGCGCCAGGCTCACTCCTGTGCAAATTGTATGCATTAGTTGGGAATAGGATAGATTAGAACGGTGGGAAATGAGAAATGGGCCTAGGCTAATGGCCGGCCATGTAAAAAAGGGGATTACCGCCCATGAAAAGTAGGGCATGTATATAAAGTTCAAAAAGTGAATGAGAAGATCATTCTTGTGTGTGGCCAAAGCTTCTTCTTCTTCTTCTCTTATTTCTTGCCTTCTTGCTTGTGCTTGAGAGAGGGATTGAGAGAGTGTGAGGGAGTGAGGGAGTGATTGTGTGAGAGTGAGGGATCTTGGATAAGAAGCTCTCCATCTTCTCTCTTCATCTTCCCCTCCTCTCTTCTCTTCTCTTGTCTCGCACGTGGCTATGGAGGATGAGGCTCATGGGAGAGGGATTGAGGTTGCTTGAGCTTGCCTCAAGGATCGTGGAGCTGCCGGTGTGCAAGAAAGAGGAGGGTACTCGATCGAGCATCAAGGTAAGCTCACTACACCCGTAAGGTAGGCATTGCGCGTCGGCTATGTGAGAGGTAGCCATGGCCGCTCGGTTCGAAACACTTGAGCAATAAGTGGTTCGTAGGTCTCGAGGTAGAGCTTGTAGCTCCCCTTCATTTTGGTTCCGTTTTCGGGACTGACAGAATCGAGCCTTGAGTGCCGCGCGCATCAAATCGAGCATAGAAGTAGGGTTTGCAGCCCGAACCGGTGCTCAAGATAGCTAGGAGATTTAGGAGGTTTTAATCCGTGAAACAAGTAAGTGTTTTGGTTTGTTGGAAGCATTAGTGTAGAGCTACCATTCTGCGTTCTGTTTTGCATTTTGGCTGCACTAGATTAAGATTAGATTAGGTTAAGAAAAGAGAAAACATAAGGTTTTGGTTGCTGCTGGAAACAGGGAAACAAGGTGCCATCGATTTGTGCTACTCCAGGTGAGTCTGGTGCTTCTTAGTAGTGCCCTAATCATATCTGGAAAGTCTCTTGTGATTGTGTGTAGCAGGCGTCAAGTGGGATTGAAACGAGTCGAAATCGCGCCTACCGCCAGACGCAGTCAGACCAGGTCTCAGTGGTCCGATTCCCAGAATCGGACCACCCGAGTCCTCGAGTCGAACTGTCCGATTCCAAGAATCGAACCGTCCGACTGAGGGAGTCGGACTGCGTGCTAGTCGGACCATCCAACATTCGAATCGGACCAAACAATTTTAGAATCGGACCCCACTACCGGATCGGACAGTCCGATTGGACGTGCCACGTGGCACTCAAACTGCCCATCATAGTCGGACCATCAGACTTTAGGAATCGAACCCGACCTGTCCTACTGCTGGACTCGGACCACTCTGTCCAACTGCAAGAATCGGACCGTCCGACTACTAGAGTCGGAACATCCTGCCAGAAGGAAAAATAAGGATCTTTAGTTGACCATGCCATAGACCTGACCCCCAGGACACAACCCTGAACACCCCCAAGACCCAGTTTGACCATTAGAACCTCAGAGACCAATCGAACTTAGAGCAGAATAGAAAACACAGCACAGACCTTCAGAAAGACCATAGAATAGCCAGGAACCAAGCTTAGAACTCAAATCAGGCTAAGAATGTGGAGAGAAACAGAGTGGAGTTCGCATTAAACGCTTTCTGCATTAGCACTTCACTCTTATGTTCCACTAAGTTTGCACTGCAAGAAAAGAGAAAAGCCTATTTTCGCACCAAGCACCACGAAAGCACTAAGCATAACGTGTGAATAAGGATTGCAGCTACTTTCAAATAACAAGGAACACATCAGGATATCTAATAACATACAGGAACCCACTAGTAGGAGAAGACCCCAAGACTTAGACAGGTGCCTAAGTGCCCTACTAGTAGGACTTGGAGAAGACACGAAGACACGGAAAGCAACAATATAGAGGATTGGACGCTGCCGGAGCTGCTTGGATTTATTGACAACCTTGTGGAGCTGGAAGCAAAAACAATGTCGGGATCAAGAGGCGAACAAGGAGAGGACCAATTAGACTTAGGAGAATTTCCAACCTCAATCCAGGAACTGGTCCACAACTACAATCTACTCACTAGGACCGTGATCCAGGGCAGACCTGTAGAGGAAGTGGTAGCAAACCTAGAAGAAGAGAGAAGAGCAATCAAGAGAGCGCTAGAAGGCATAATTGCCTACAACCATGAGCAAAGGGCTAGAAGGCTATAACAAGATGTAGATATGTACGAGGCTAGATGAGTGCTAGGACCTAGTTGGAGTGGCCAAATCTGGACCGAATGTAGAGAGGGAACGGGCAGCAGAGGCTGACATGACATTGAGCGAACTAGTAGCAAAGCGACTCTTGGACAATACGTCCATTGAACAGAGCGCTACTGCCCTAGCCACCGCGCTACTATCGGGATTGGGAGTCACGCAAGGGGCTAAAGGGCAGGCTAGAATCCCCATCGTAGCAAAACAACTAGCTAAATACGAACCTAGCAGTGACCCGTACAGCTTCATGGAGCAGTTCAAGCAAGTATGTGAGGCAAATGGTCTTACTGACCCTGCGCAGCGAGCTCAAGCTTTCGGCCTGTGCTTAGGCGATAAGGGGAGGACCTGGTATTCTAGTCTAGATGACGCAGAACGTACGAACTTTGTTCGCCTTAAGGGCCTCTTCATCAAGAGGTTTTCGGAGGCAGGGTATTCGGATAACCTCATCGTTAGGTTGATGAATATCAGTCAAAGGGAGAAGGAAGACGTTAGGGATTACGTCACTCAGGTGCGTAGCCTCTATAAGAGAATCCCTGCCAATGAGCGACCTATCGAGAGGGCAGTGTCTACAGTGTTCATGAATAGGATTCGGAGTGAGGAGCTCTACAAGGCTTTGGTCAGTAACTCCACCTTGCAATGAGACATGCTAGCTAGAGTTTTCGAGGAGGCAATATGCGTAGATGATCAACTCAGGGAACGCAGCATGAGGACTACCAACCGAGAGAGTGCAAGCTAGAGGGACCTTGAGAGATCAACTACTTCGGGGGGAAAAGCAACTGCTAGTGTGCAGGATAAGGGAAAGAGTGTAGACCACGACCAGGGGATGGCAGAAATGAGATTTGTAAGAGCTGGTAAGGAAGCTTGTGAGATCGAATGTACAATGTATATACTGCAGCGGTAATCACCTCCCAGTTGAGTGCCAAGATCCTAGATCTCGGCCGTGCTCAAATTGCGGTAGATTCGGGCATGATGCAGTGCATTGCAGAATGCCGAGGAGATTCCCATATGTGCAACAGTACAACCCTCCATACTTAGGTAATAGGCCACACAATTTCTTTGGGAGGGGAGCCCAGTTAGCTCTCCCAGCACCGACTAACTGAAGACCTGTCGTACCTAGGCTGAAGATGAACCCAACTGGTATACCCAGACCACCAGGGCCTTTTGTAACCCACCCATCTAGCGATGCTCCTGTTCACTTTGTGGAGGAGCCTAATGAGGAAGAAACATATGTCAACCCGTACATATCCTGTGACGAGGAGGGCAACCCAGTCCTGATGGACTATCGGCCGGTGCCGGTGATGGCTTTAGGAAGAGGAAGAGGTAGAGGCTTTGGAGGGCCAAGCCAAGATCCAGTCACATGCTGGACTTGCGGCCACCCAGACTACATTTCATCACGCTGCCCAAAATGAGAACAAGCTAACAAGGACAAAGCGGATCTCCGATGCACAGAGTGTGGAATCACATATCTGTTTCCTAACTGTCCTAGGCGGAAGCCATCAACCAGCTCTACCAACATGCCATCGGTGCCTTTGGGGCTTTTTGGAGTGGAAACTTTTGACAGTGAGGATACACCCATCCCACTACATGTTATGACGCAAGCTCAAACAAAATAGGCAGGCATCTCTTTGCCAGGGCCAAGTAACCTTGACGCAACCTCAATAGGAAAGAAAAGCCGGAGGAGACGGAAAAAGAGAACCGATGCAAAGATAACTCTTAAAACCGAGGAAGCGACTACGTTAGTAATGGGAAAGAGGGTCACAGATGCAGAGGCGGAGACCTCAACTCCTAAGATAGCCGAGCTAGGGAGTGCCAAGGTAGGGGAATATTCCCATCCCAAACGGTAGCTCGAGGCTATAGCTAAGGTCAAGGAGTGGGTCAAGGACGCCCAAAAGCACCTCAAGGATGCTGAACCCATATTAGAAGATCCTATTGATGATTTCTCTAGCGTGAGCACACCAGTCTCACCTTCAAAACCACAAGTTGCGAGCATACCTGCACCACTGGGGGCAACTCAGCAAGCAAGGCCAAGGGGAAACTTTTCAGGGCAGACAGAACGCATGGCCTAGAAATGCTAGCCTCAGGGGAAGACAAGAGCCCAGTAGCCTCCTCAAAACCTTGTTGTCTACTCCAGTAACTCTAAGCTTGGAAGACCTGCTTAGGCAGAATCATTCCTTATGGCAGGAGTTAAAAGACTTGATGGAGGGACACACAGGACTTGTGGGTGCTAATCCGCAAGATCATGATGCGGTTACACAGATCCCAAGTCTAACTCTACACTCAACTCCTAAGTCTTTGCACATCAATGCTTTTTGGAAAGGCACTGAAATGCATGCAATTTTACCCGTCCTAGCCTTAGGAGATATGACGCGAAAAGGTTTTGTAGACACAGGCGCAGGTGTTAGTGTACTAAGCCATGCAGTCTTAGAGGCATGGGGAAACCCTCTTGTAGAGACTGCCAGGTTTAACGTCACATTAGCAAATGGAATGAAGGTAAGACCATTCGGGGTCTTAAAGAATTGGCCAGTAAAGATTGCCGGTGCGCAGTTTTCCGTAAGCTTCATTGTCATGAAGGGAGTGCATTACAACATACTATTAGGCCGACCTTGGATGAGGAATGCGCGTGTCATTGAGGACTGGGGCAATGGTTTGATCTTCCTAGGGAACAAAACTAGTGCAGTAAGGGTAGAGATGGACACTTGGAAGACGACCCCTGTTGACCTAGATGCCATCTCAGCTATGCTAAAAGGCGATACTCAAACGACCATGAGTGGCACGACCATGGGTAATTCCAGTGCTCAAGACGGATGCACCTACTGAACTATGACCCCCTGGGGAAACACCTTCCTCAAGTGAGGGATGCGAGTTTAACTCAGAGTCGGAAGTCAACACTGAGAGTGATCCCGAGATACCACAACCTTCTAAAGTCAAACGCACCAAGGGAGACTTGCCAGTCCACCTAAGGTGCAGGAGGCTAAAGGAGGAGGCCAGGAAGCAAGCAAAGGACTCAGAAGCAGAAAGGCAAAAGAAACCGCAGGATCTGCCCAAACGGTTTACAAAATTTAAAAAGGGTAACAGAGTGGTGATTCTGCTAGGTGCAAAAAGACAAGGCCAAACTAGTGAACCGATCGAGGGACCCACCAAAGTCAAGGAAGTTAACTTGGCTGGGGAAGGTGAAAAGCCAAGGCATGTATTCATTGTAGATGACTTGACGGAGGATGAGGAGACCAAACTTGTTGCACTCTTGCAAGAGTACATTGACGTATTTGCCTGGACATTGGATGAACTTAAGGGAGTCGACCCTAGGGTTGTGACTCATAATATCCCAATGGTCCCTGATAGAGTGCCAACGAAACAACGACCTTACCCCATGAATCCCAAACACGCCCATGCAGTAAAAGAGGAGATTGATAAACTCATGAGGGCAGGATTCATATATGAGATCGAGCACACTGACTGGGTATCACCTATCGTGATTGTCATGAAAAAAAATGGAAAAATTCGAGTGTGCGGGAACTACAAGAAAGTGAATGCCGCTACAAAGAGGGATAACTATCCTTTACCTTACACCGAGCACATGCTTGAGAGGGTAGCATGTAAAGAAGCCTATAGTTTCCTGGATGGTTTCTTGGGCTATAATCAAGTACAAGTGTACCCCGACGACAGGCACAAGACTGCCTTTGCCATGGAATGGGGTGTATTCGCCTACATTGTAATGCCTTTTGGGCTAATGAATGCACCTGCAACTTTTCAACGCCTAATGTGCACTATCTTTAAGGACATGCTTAGGCGCGAACTGGAAGTGTTTGTAGACGACTTATGCGTACACTCTAGTTGGGCCGAACACTTAGAGAAATTGAGAGCTGTCTTTGAAAGGTGTAGGTTGTACCACCTCTCGTTGAACCCCTTAAAGTGCCAGTTCTGGGTGAAACACAGATGCATCTTAGGGCACGTAGTGTCAAGGAACGGAATTGCCACTGACT
Source organism: Lygodium microphyllum (assembly GCF_053477565.2). NCBI lineage: Eukaryota > Viridiplantae > Streptophyta > Polypodiopsida > Schizaeales > Lygodiaceae > Lygodium > Lygodium microphyllum. Next base: position 16,088,492 of record NC_141140.1, on the reverse strand, counting down.
TTTCTAAAGTCAGAGTCATTGTTGACTTACCACCACCCGATAACTATAAGGGAGTTCAGTGCTTCTTAGGACACACTGGATATTATCGACACTTTGTACTAAAGTACGCACTAATTGCTAGACCATTGTACAAGTTGTTGATAGTGTTCGAGTGGACTGAGGAATGCCGGCGCGCATATGAGGAGTTGAAAAAGGCTCTTACTACTGCACCAATCTTACGAGCCCCAGACTGGAGCATAACATTTCATGTACACATAGATGCCTCTAAGTTCGCTATTGGAGCCGTGCTATGCCAGCCTGGTGAACATAACTTAGATTACCCGGTGAGTTTTTCCAGCAGGCAGCTCACAGAGACCGAGATGAACTATTCCACGACGACAGAAAGGGAGGGGTTGTCCATGGTATTTGTGGTAAAGAAATTTACGCTATCGATGTAGACACACAACCACGCCGTGATGGATCATCAAAGATCTCTTGCGAGCACAAGGATACTACAAGGGCAACCCCTGGATTTGGGTGCCTAAAAATGGCAAGTTTAAAAGCTCATCTACAAGCAATCTCACCCCAGTGAGGGAGGCTTGCACACATGGTGCCTAGGGCATAGTCAGCAAATCATTGCCCGCTGTGGCTAGTAAGCCCCAGCTCATCTATCGACCAAAGCAAATGCCACAAGCCTTAGACTTACCTAATCCAGAGAACCTAAATACCCCCATGACTGCTCACTCAGAACCCAGCACAACTCCCATGCCCCCAGAGCTTCCTACAGCACCTTAAAGTGCTTCGGAGTGCAAAGCCACACCTGTGACACTAATGATGGAGTCACCACTATCCAGTCCATTTGCACCATTCCCACCGCAGTACGACCTTTCCTTTCCTTGGCTAAAGACCTCGCCACGACTTCTGGGGATGAGTTAGTAACCTGCATCAAGATGTTGGACAAAACTTTCACTACATTTGCTAGAAGTTATGAGAGACTAGACCTAGGTCTTCTTGACAAAACACTTGCTTCGGATGTTCGTGCATTACCATGCACTTGGGAAGAATACGAACTTATGACCAGTAAATTCCCCAAAATTGCTGCTAAACTGATAGCAAACGACGAAATCTCAAAGGAGCAAGCTGCCCTCAGAAGACTAATCACTTCATATCGTAAGCCTCCTCGTTTTGTTCCTAAGCACGAGTTGCAAGAGCTCACACAGATGGCAAGCTCGCCTTCCATGTTCTTGCAGCAGTGGTTTGCTCTGAGAATCCAATGGGAGAAAAAAGGTTGCCGGATAATGACCAATGCTGAGCAACGCAGGGCAGTTAAAACCATCGAATATGACCCTACTTATGTGGCACCTATCTCATTTAGGGTTTTGGCCATCACCCGCAACCAGCATTTAGACGACCATGTGCTCGCTCACCCTTATATTGACCAATTCCTTACGGAAGAGGAATTACATGTTGCAAGCTGCCTTAATACTGGAGATCTCTTTCACGATGTCTTGACCTACATCTCCCAAGTCTCCATCCAACCATCTGCTCTTGATTGTCATGCCCAACTCGAATACAATCCAAGCTTCTATGATTGGTTATTGGCTAAGTAAGTCAATCCACGAAAAACAGCATTTGCCTCGTACTTCCATTGCTAATCCTAGGAAGGATTCCTTGAAAGATCCAAGACGGGGGGGAGCAATGTGAGCAAGAGCAGAGCAAAATGAGACTCAGCAAAATGAGACTCATGCTATCTAGCAGAATGTTATGGTTAATTGAGTTTCAATGGAAGATACTGCAAAGGGAAAACAATAACAATTGCTGCTGTGAGTCTATCTCTAAAATTCAAGCCTCTAAGCAAGTATACCAATTTTTGACACATACATTTTTCTCTCAAAATTGAGTTTTGTTAGAAATAAGTCGATTTTTAAGCATTAATGTTGGCATGGTGTGTTGACAGGTAACCACCATGGCAGGACAAGACAAAGGGGGCAAACTCCCATTTTCTGAAAAAGAGATGACCAAGTTCGGCATCAGCGTTGAGACACGAGGATTCAGTCAATTCACCTTCAAGCACATGCTGAACCTGGATGAGGCCATCTTGGAGGAACCTGCAGTCAAAGAATTGGTGGACAGATGCCACCTCCACAAGTATGTGGAAAAGGTGGGGCAGGCCGTGGATTACGGCATGTGTGCTGAATTTCTGAGGAACTTTGACAAGGGCAGGAACTGTGGCACTGTCAGAGTGAGGACATGGGAGCAGGAAAGAAGAGTTGAAGTGCCCCTCAATGCGGCAATCGTAGAGAAGGCCTTGGGGCTCGTACCCAAGAAAGAGAGGCGGCCGAGAAGGGATGTTTACGCCATGCTGGGGGTAAAGAAAGAAGAGGTGCACACAGTGGATGGAATCAGCTTGGCTGACATCCCGAATCCAGCAGTGAAGGTGCAAGCGAAGATGATCCACACACTCTTCTCGGGCCAAAGGTACAACGCATTGATGAATAGGATCGGGGTCCCGTTGTTAGAAAGCATCGCAGCAGGAGTCCTTGAGGAGGTAGACTAGAATGGGTTCGTGTAGAAAACCATTCAAAGCTCAGTTGCCCTTCTCACTCCAACGGAAGCACCAGTAGGAGGAGAATCCCCTGCCTCAACAGCACGCTCCACAAGGAAGAAACCTGCCTCAAAGGCGGCCATAATTAGATATGGTGGTGTTTTGACAACCATCATAAATGAAGCAATGAAGGATGTTGGAGTCATGGAAGAGCAAGCTGCACATCAAAGCCCACCTCACCACGAAGGAGAAGAATCAAGTGAAAGAACGATAAGTGACAAGGGAGAACATGAGGTGTCGCCTCCACAAGCAAGCAAACCAGAAGGACAAAAGAAAGGGGACAAGAGACAGAAGGAAAGGAAAGAGGAATTAAGCAAAGAAGAATGAGCTGAAATCAAGAGGGCTCAAAGAGAGTCTGGGAGGGCTGAGGAAGAAAGAAGGAGGAAAGAGGAGGAAGAGCTTGCAAAGATAAGAGAAGAATCAAAGAAGGCAGAAGAGGACAGGAAAATAAGGACGGAAGAAGAAGCTGAAGAGCAGAGACTAAAGGAGATGGCCGAGTTCATAGAGGCTACACGAAGATCTGTGGAAGAGACCCACGGGGATGGAGAGCTTGAACCTGTGAGCCCCCGTCATAAAGCCCAAGCTAGGTCAAGTGTGGAAGCAGCTCTAGTGGCTGTAGGCAAGGGCAAGTCCCTACTACATCCACTTCCTTCCTCTTTTTTGCCTACAACGACTGAAACCACGACTACAACCACCACACAACCCACACCTCCCCTCGACATGGCACAACTAATGAACATGATGCAAATGCTAGTGAGCAAAGTGGCCGAGATCGTGCCAGAAATCGGATTGAAAAGGCCCGATGTCGCAGATGCAGAGTCACGGCAAGACTCTAAAAGACAAAGGCTAGAGGCATCAACCACCACACCCCATACTCCCATGCCTGCCGACACTGACTATGACGCATATGTGGCTAAGCTACTGGCACAACTAGACAAGGCGAAGGAAGAGAAGAAAGTGGCCTTGATGGAGCTAGAAAAAGAAAAAGAAACGTCATTTGCTCTTAGGCTAGAAGTATCAAGGCAGGGAGCCGACCGACGAAGAGAAATGAAGGCCCTGCAGGACCAGCTAGTAGCAAAAGCAAAGGAAGCCTAGGACAACGAAAGCCGCCTTAGACAAAGGCTGGAAGACGAAGAGCAGAACCTGGTGGCAGAGCAAAGGATTCTAAAGCTACTAGTGCAACAATACAATGATCTACAGCAAAAGGTCGCTCAAGTGGAAACGCTAAGACAAGAGGTTCAGGAAGGCGAAGCTAGTACACCACAAGAACATACCATGGAGCTCCGTTTGTGGCAGGAGCTAGAAGAACAAAATAGATTAATAAGTGAAATCAAGTTTCTGAAGAGTGAAGGGCCAGGAGTCTCAGCAGCAAAAGCAAAACGGCTACAGGATGAAGCGCAAAGATTACAAGATGCGTTGGAGACCTCCCGGGAAGATGTAGAGGCCCTCATGGCCATGGCTTTCAATCAAAAAAGGCTATTCCTTGTTGAGATCCAAAGCCAAGAGCAGCTGGTGTAGGAAAAATCAAAAGTATTGGCCGAGGTGCAACAAAGGCTCAGCATTGTAGATCAAGCCAAAGGGATTGCTGAAGAGCAGCTGGCTCAGAAGTCCAGAGAAAGGAACCAGTTGTGGTTTTTAACAAATGAGCAACAACAGGTAGTGACCACCCTAGCGAGCCAACTGGAGGAAGAGAGAAAAATGATGGAAGAAAGAGCTATGGATTGGGAAAGGAATAATTTTGACAGGGTGAGAGACTTGACCGAACGCTTTTCTGTGGCAGAATGCGAAAGGGTGCTTGCAAAAGCCAGGGTTGAAGCTGCCTAAATAACTACTAAAACACAGCGGCAAGCCTTCCTCAACACGGTACTCCATGTCACACAAGCTGAGGGTGATGATCCAGTGGAAAAGGTGAAAAGAAAGTTGGAGCTGACCACCCGAGCTCTAAGATATGGTCTTCAAGAGTGGGAGCTCCCAACAAGTACAGGGATCACTAAGGAGCAACAATTCCACTACTTACGCTGTACGGGCCTATCCACTGCTGAGCTCAAGGAGCTAGGATTTGAGGAGCATGAACAGCCACCACCACCACCGCCAGTCATCCCATCTGGTAAGGTTCTCCCTAGCCCCTTTCCCACTTCACACTTAGGGCACATCAAGGGCACGACTTTCAGACCTGTCACCCTAAGTTTTGCACCGCACCTCCAACGATGCACGAACTGGGTCCTCAAGTGTGGGACATTACCAAGGGCTTGCCCAAGGTTAGACCCATCTCCCAGTTCCACTGGCATGGGCACCATGCACTACACAGTGAGACAGACACCCCCTAGGAAGTGCACAACTTTTCTTGCACGTTATGTTCGTGTTTCAAGAACTGGCTGCTTGGCTGAAGAAGATCATCCACTACATCCTCCAATGACAAGGAATTTTTCCATGAGTCGGACATGACTCCATTACTGCAACTTCAGGAGCTTCGCTGCAAAGGTTTAAATGGCTCAACAGATTTCATGTTGCCAATCATCCGCCTACTGATGTGGCTACTATGACTGAACCAAATCAAGCAGAAGGAAAACCCAATGATGGATCTACCATTGGCTTAGATTTTGGAACCTCATCTTCCAAAGATGCATGCCTACCGCCTCAAGATCTACGGATCGCTTATTGATTCCACAAGCCTGAGGATTTTCAATGCAAGGTTCAAGATCTTCAGCTCAGCACTGAAGATCTTGAAATCAAACCTAAAGATCTTGAAATCAAACCTGAAGATCTTCAAATCGAAGACAAGGATCCTCAGGATAACAAGATCTTCAAAACAAAGACAAAGATCTTCCATGCGAAGACAAAGCAAACCTTTGTCAAGACAAAGTTCAAGGGGGTTTCTCCAGGATAAATCCCTCCAACACCATTCTCCTAAGGGATTGCTTATTGATCAAGCATTTCTATTGACCAAAGGATAATCGGCTACCTATTTTCCACCAGCCAATTGGAACCTCTATCAGCCGGCGCAGAATGGGAGCCACAACTGTGTGTGAAATCTCGAGCATTTTCATGAAGTCTAAAGCACACTGGAATCTCTCCTGGTCATCGTCATCAAACTCCATCACCTCTCATTCAAAAGCATCAGTGTCATCTACCCACCAGTTCCACCCAGCAACAGCATCATCTATCCCACTACTTCCCACCACAGTGCCATGGGACTGGCACTTGGCTAGGAGGGGGGTAATGTTTACCTACTGCTTACTGCAGCACAGAGGAGCAGGAAATGGAAAAAAGGAAATAGCAAAAGGCGCAAGACAAAAGGAAGAAAAAGGCGCCTTAACCGGTAACCAAACCTTGAAAAAATTAAAAGCACGAGCACGACCCTCAGGAAGTCTTAGAGTCGCCCAAGGAAAGTAAAAGAGTAAAAAGCGCACCATTAAGTGTGAAAGCGCTCCCGAATCCTTGTAAAAGAGCACCAGGCTCACTCCTGTGCAAATTGTATGCATTAGTTGGGAATAGGATAGATTAGAACTGTGGGAAATGAGAAATGGGCCTAGGCTAATGGCCGGCCATGTAAAAAAGAGGATTACCGCCCATGAAAAGTAGGGCATGTATATAAAGTTCAAAAAGTGAATGAGAATATCATTCTTGTGTGTGGCCAAAGCTTCTTCTTCTTCTTCTCTTGGTTCTTGCCTTCTTGCTTGTGCTTGAGAGAGGGATTGAGAGAGTGTGAGGGAGTGAGGGAGTGATTGTGTGAGAGTGAGGGATCTTGGAGAAGAAGCTCTCCATCTTCTCTCTTCATCTTCCCCTCCTTTCTTCTCTTCTCTTGTCTCGCGCGTGGCTATGGAGGATGAAGCTCATGGGAGAGGGATTGAGGTTTCTTGAGCTTGCCTCAAGGATCGTGGAGCTACTGGTATGCAAGAAAGAGGAGGGTACTCGATCAAGCATCAAGGTAATCTCACTACACCCGTAAGGTAGGCATTGCGCATCGGCTATGTGAGAGGTAGCCATGGCCGCTCTGTTTGAAACACTTGAGCAATAAGTGGTCCGTAGGTCTCGAGGTAGAGCTTGTAGCTCCCCTTCATCAACTAATTGTATCCTCATTCGTTTGACATTGGCACTTGTTTGACTTATTTGTTTCTAGGCAGGGTCCATCATTGCAAAAGTCCAATCAATGATGAACCTAGCTTAACTAAAGTTGTCATCACTTATATCCAAAGGCTTTCCTTCTAGATCTCAATTGTGTGCCTCCACACCAAGGACCACAATCACATCCACCACTAGCAAATCCTCCAAGAATAAGTTTTGGAGATGGGGTGAAAGAGTGACCAAAGAGCTAACTTGCACTACTTGTTTAGGGGGGATGAAATAAAGAATTGAGATTAACCCATAAACTATGCCAACAATTTCTATGAATCAACAAGAAGAGATGAGAGTTTGATTCTCTAGAAGAGTCCCACCCTATTCAAGAAGAGCATGCAATGAGAAGAGTAGTAGATCTACACTAAGCATCAAGGAGAAGATGGTTCTTTATAGCATTCAAATTGTTTGGAGGGAGAAATTCCATTCAAGTATCCAAGAAGTTCAAGAAAATGACAAGAAGGTTACAAGGGAGTACACGACTACCAAAAACATTGTTAGCCATCGTCTTAAATGATCCCCATGCCTCTTCCTTGTTGTACATAAAGGTATTAGTATAGAAAAATTATCTCAAAATGCTTTATATTGAGATTGGAAAATTTTAGATAAACAACAATAAAATCAAAAAATACAATTTAACTAACAATTGCTTTCTTCCGATTGGTTGAGAGCCTCTATCTTTGGAGAACTAAAAGACCCAAACATGAGTTCAACAACGATACCGAACCAATGACTAGCCTAACTTTAAAAATGAAAAATCTTAAGGTTACTTTCAAAAAAGAGGGAGAAATAAGATATTCTTAAAGATCTTATGTTGCTTTTTCATATATATTACACTGTTTTTCTCTTTTCCTTTATAAAATATATTAGCATTCTTGTAAGGATGATATGCTTTACTAATGAAAAGAGCTCAAACAATTTGCTAAAAAGATTACATACCAATTTAACTAGAACATTAAAAGTGATTTTCAAAAGCTACACCTCGCTCTCTCGCTCGCTCTCTCATATATGAAGGTATTGAAGAGGTGGGTCTAATACAATCTCTTAAATCTTTGAGCTTTTTGTTTTGCATGGTTACTGTGAGAGGAGTGCAATGCTTAGAGTTGGAAGGTGAGAGACTAGACAATAGATAGTTAATTGAAGTTAGTCAAACTCTTGAATGAATAAGAGCTCCATCTAGGCTTCATTGTTGAGTGCTCATAGAGCCCAACAAAGGTTTGAATTCATAGATCAACCTATTTCTAATGCAGATGTGAATAATACATCTAATGAGCTTCAAAAAGTTCATGATGGTTCTTTCTTTTGTTTTCTTATTTTCTTGGATAGTGGATGGTTGGCTAGATCCCTTTAGGTCATTCGAGACCCACGTCCACCATATAGACCTACAACAATAATTCTTGCCAAGTATAAATGTATGATGGGATTTTGATCATGCTTACAACCCAAGCTTAATGAGCCTCTTCTTTTGATACTACCTTAAAAGATATGTTGCCTTCTCAAGTAGATGGTGTAGAACTTGTCTTCTGCAATGCACTCCTTGGCCTAAAATAAGGCAAATTAAGCATTAGTAAATTTATCATCTTGATAGAGTTTGGCCATCTTAAGAACTTGTCATGGTAAGCTTGTTGAACCCTAATGCTATATACAATTAATAGAGTCCTTGATACACACACACAATGTTGAGATCCTTGATGTTAATTCAATCCTTTGATTGAGCCTTGGGATGCTTTAGAGTTTGTTGGTAGTGAACTTGGATCTAGTCTAGAGAATGACTAGCTTGGATACAACTATTATGGAGTGAAGACTCAAATCTTCAATGATTTTGAGTTTAATGTTGTGCAATTGAGTACTTTCACTCAAAATCTTCAATGATTTTGAATTTAATGTAGCGTAATTGAGTAGTCTACGAGTGAGCCATCAATCTAGAGCTTTAATGGTGGATGGATGCAATGACCTATGATGGCTCCTCTCTTAAGGATGTAGTAAGGCAAGAATGCTACATCACTAAGAAACATGGCTAGTTTGAAATTAGAAGATGAGCCTCAAGCTAGTGAGATGATGAGGACAAGCTTGGCCTCAAAGCTGGTACTTTGGCACCATGTCATGATTGAGAGAGAGAGAGAGAGAGAGAGAGAGAGAGAGAGAGAGAGAGAGAGAGAGAGAGAGAGAGAGAGAGAGAGAGAGAGAGAGAGGCAATTGAAAGACTTAACACATTGCATTGATACAATAAAATACATGTATGAGTAGAGATGTGCTAGGTTGAAGTAGGTACACCTACTACATGTGCATGATGCTGGTCAATCATCCTCATATGTCTCGACGTTCTATTGTTGAGGAAGTTAGTGTCGCATTAATATCAAATATGGGTATGCCATGACATATATAATATGTATCTCTTCAGTGCAATAGTATCTAAAATTCTAAGCACATGCATACAATCATATTTCAAAACTTTGATACTACCCATTCAGCTTAATTTTGTTATAGCTTGGACCATATGTAACACACACCATAGACTTACATTTTATGGACCGAGGTGAAGAGATCTATACATCACTTGAGATGTTTAAGCCTTCAATGTGCACAAGTAGCTGGAACGCATAATGGGTCAAGTAGTTGAAATGCACAATGGATCTTCTTGAGGTTAAGAAGCTAGGTACTGTAGTATAAATGGATCAATCTGTAGGCACCCTAGTTTGCTTGTGAACCTTGGCTTTATCTGTTCGATGCATCATCACACACCTAATTTTTGTTTGCACTACATTCCTCACAAGTTATTTTGGATACACGAATTTACATTTATAACATATTGGTATCAAGCTTCAGACAAACATCCTTGTAAAACCATGGTATCTCACGTAGGGTGTCTAGCATTGTGAATGCATCGTGTCAATGCATACACAAAGGTGTTGGACCACACACGTTGAAACTAGCATACGGGGTAAAACCAAAGAAACCACCAAAATTGCCCTGCACCTAACACATGTGATTTACAGAAGCTCACTCACACTTCCGATCCTAGCAATAACCAAAATTTCACAACCTCAAATGCACAATCTGTTAGGGCAATCGGCAAATACCAAAGGTATAAACAAGAAAGAAAGGAAATACAAGTGTGCAGAACTGACATGAACAAACAAACGAGCTAGAATCCGTGTCAAACAACAAAGCCAAAACAATTACCACCAAGTGATGAGCCGCTTTGAAAAAAGAAGAATGTCTGGAAAAGTTATTGCTGCAAAGACACTTAAAATTCTATCAAATTACGTGAAGATAAAAGATACTCCACACAATAGCCACGAACTGCATCTGAGCCCAAACTGTTGCGAGTGTGTTGTAGCTGGAGGAGTGAGCAGGTGAGTGAGAGTAACTGAGAGAGAGAGAGAGAGAGAGAGTACGATACAATTTGGGTGTGGTACAGAAAGAATAAAATATATTTATACTTAGGGCATGTAAGTGTGCATTCACATGTACAACTAAATAGTACACAACAGAGGTGAATAAAAGGGCCTTTACACCCCAACAACCTCCCACTTAAAGGTCCGAAGTGAACCTCTTACCAACTCCCACTAGTTGTATGCAATGCTCATCTTGAGCCTTGCTTAGACTTTTAGTGAGAACATCTACAAGGTTGTCCTGTGTTTTGATCTTGATCAATGCGATTAGACCATCTTCCAAAATCTGTCTAATAAAGTGATATCGCACATCTATATGCTTTGTGTGTGAATGATACATGGCATTCTTAGCCAAATACATCGCACTCTCGCTATCACATCCCAACATTGGAGTACTCATAGACATGCCGAGATCCTCTGCAAGTCTACTCAACCATATAGCTTCCTTAGAAGCTTTAGTAGCTTATACGTATTCAGCTTCAATAATACTCAGTCCTACGATGTTCTGCAACCTAGAGCACCAAGAAACGGCCCCACCAGCAACTGTAAAGACATATCCACTAGTGGACCTGCGAGTGTCCAAGTCACCTGCCATATCTACATCACAATAACCCTGCAAACTAAGTGCACCCTACCCAGAGCAAATATACTTTCTTTGTGTATCCTTTAGGTATCGAAAAATACACTCGACAGCCCCCAAATGCGTTTTGCTAGGATTTGACATAAACTTGCAGACAACTCCCACTGCATGAGCAATGTTTGGACGAGTAGCTATCATAGCATACATAAGAGAGCCACAAGCTTATGCATAAGGGACTCCCTTCATAGCATTGGCTTCCATGTCATCTTGTGGGCTTTACTAAGCTTAAGATATGGAGGTAAGGACACCCCAAAAGGCTTAGCTTCAACCATGTTAAATCTATCCAAGTACCTTTTCAATGTACTTTTCTTGAGATAAGAACATGAATTTCTATGTTCTATCCCTGCGAATCCTCATGCCCAATATATGCTTTGCATTCCCCTCGTCTTTCATGAAGAAAGCGGATTTCAGCTGATCTTTGAGAGTATCCAAGCTAGTCTTTCGTTTCCCGACTAGCAACATATCATCCACATAAGAAACAAGTATAATGGGGCTGCCATTTGTATCCACAAACAATGATCTGCATGGCTGCGTGTAAACCCATGAGAGAGTATAAAAGTGTTAAACTTTTTGTACCACTGTCGTGGTGCTTGTTCAACCCATACAGGCTGTGTCTTAGTTTACACACCAACTACTCTTTTCCAAGAACTACAAAGCCCTCGGGCTATTTCATGTAGATTTCCTCATCAATGTCACCATCAGAAAGGTTGCCGATCAAATCAAGCTTGGCATGTGCAAAACCAACAACAAATTCTTTTTTATCTCTACCACCATGTACAAAGTATTTGAAAGTGTGAAAGTATTACCATTAACAAAACCAACATAAATTTTCCAACTTCTTTAGTGGATAAAAGGATTTATCGATACATGTGATAATACTACCCTTAGGGACAAACTCAAGAGAAGTGAAGAAACTACATTGCGAATTGATATGCTTAGTGGTATCACTATTAAAATAACACAAATATGATTCCAAAATAGACATATAAGACATGTAGAGAGGATCATAACTACATTGTGCACTAAATATATCCCGCACAATGTTTGCATATTTTGAACTAGAAGGAAAGGTATCTACAATAGCCATACACTAGCCTCTTTCTTCTTAGATTTTTCTACTACCAATTTAGAACACTCCTTAATTATATGATCTCATTCTATAGTTGCAATATCATCATACCAATTGGAGGAGATAAAGTACAAGGTATTGATAACTTTGCCCAAGAGGTCAAAGCCCACTTGATACCAATTGTTGGATCTAAGGTTGTCTAAATACACAAATACAACTTGGAAAAGAAGAAGTTTGAGAGCACACAACAAACACTTTGTGTATATTGTATAGTGCCTAGAAGAAGAAGGAAAATGAGTAAGAAAATGTAATTTATAATAAGTGGAAGAAGAAAAAAAAGGAGCGAGAAAATTTCTTGGCCTCCATCCTTATTCTTGTGTTCTTACCTAGGATTCTCCTCATATTCAAATGGGGTGGTTGAAAGATATAATAGGACTTTATGTGAAAGAGTGTGGTGCATGCTGTCCATTGCTAATCTTCCTCATGAATTTTAGGGAGAGACATTTAAAACCGTGGTTCACATTTGCCACTGTTCTACAAATAGGTCCTTAAATAATGGCATCCCCAAGGAGGTTTGGTCTGGCAAATCAGCCTCATATGATCATTTACGGATATTCAACTGTGATGCTTTTGTGCATGTTAGATATGAGCTAAGAAGTAAACTTGACTGAAATTCACCAAAGGCATTTTCATGGGCTATGGTGATGAGGGTGAATTTGGCTATAGAGTGTGGTTACCTCAGTCCAAGAAAATTGTTCGTAACCGTAATGTTGTGTTTAATGAGACAAAGTTGCTGAAAAGTACTTTAGCCTCTAATGAAGACATGAAAAATGTAAAATTTCAGAATTTTCAGCCACCTATTACTTCAAATGATGAGCCTCATGATGTTGTACCACAGGCTGAAATTGATGATCATCCGGTTATTTTTGAGCCAGATGATGATGGACAACAAACAGAAGCACAAGGAGGTCATGAACAGCAAGATAGACTTGCTGATTGTGAAAATGTAGGTGCTGGTAATGAAAATGAAGAAGCTATACCGCATGAACATCATGCTGAAATTGGCTTACAGTAGCCAATAAATGCTCAAAATAACATACCTCCAGATGTAGACCCAATTCTTGAGAATGTAGATCATTGGGTACGCAGGTCTACACTCTTAAGAAGGCAGCCACATAGGTATGACCCCTCCTTGCATTATGTGATACTTACAGAGAAGGGTGAGCCTCTTACAAATAAAGAGGCTAAGTCATGCAAATTCAGTAGTAAGTGAGAGCTAGCTATGCAAGAAGAGATTAAATCTATGTATGCTAATGATACTTGGGATCTTATGTCATTGCCCAAAGGAAGGAAGCCTCTTCTAAACAAATGGGTTTACAAAGTAAAGACAGTTGATGGAAACCCAAGTACAAGGCAAGACTGGTTGCCAAAGGGTATGCACAAAAGAAAGGGATTGACTTCCAAGAGGTATTCTCACCCGTTGTGAAGATGACCACTCTACGTGTGCTTTTTGCTCTCACTATTGTATTGAACTTAGAGCTGTACCAAATGGATGTGAAGGGCTGTAAGGAGCTGTAAGCTCCCTCTTAATTCCATGCAAGTCACAAAATGACTTAAACTCAATAGATGTGAACTCACCCATTATCAGTTCTCAAGCATTTCAGCTTTCTACCTGTCTGAATAGTCACAAATGTATGAAAAGTTTTAAAAACAGCAAACAATTCACTTTTCTTTTTCAACAGATAAACCCAAATCTTCCTGGAACAATCATCAATAAAAGAGATAAAATATGCAACACCACCCAACGATTTTTCGAGCATACTACATACATCAGAATGCACTAAGTCCAAGACATTGGACTTACGGGAGACACCAAAGTAAAAGGAATTTTTCATTTGCTTTCCAAACTAACAGTCATCACAAAAATCAAGTTTAGAGCCTTTTCCATCAACCCTTTTCAAAGAGGTAAAGACATCAAGTCTTTTCTGGCTCATATGGCCTAATCTCTTATGCCACAACTCCAAATGACAGCCAATTTCAACAACTGCAAGAAGCTTGCCATTCAAAGCTTTTACAATGCAAACAATACAAAGTGCCCTTCTTGGTTCCTTTTGCAATCAATATGGACCCCTTTTTCAATTTTCACAAACCACCACCAAACAATGTAGTGTAACCATGCAAGTCAAGTTTTCCAACAAATAGTAAACTCTTATTGATGCCACAAGCACATATCCAACATCTTTTAACACAAGCTCTTGCCCATTATCCAAAGACAAGTGTACAGTGCCTAACCCATCAATGCTTCAAGCATGGTTATTTCCAAGATACACTTCCATAACTACCCACATTGAACATAACAAAACACTCCAAGCAAGGAGTTACACGGAAAGAGGCACCAAAGTCTACAATCCAAGTCTGAGTGACACCATCATCAACTGACAAAAGAGCATCAATCACATCAGCCTTGGTAATTTGCATATCCTGCATGTGACATACAAGGGCATCATAATCTACTGCACATAATATATCAGCCTCTGCATCCGAGAGCTCCTCTATGACTACACTGGAGGCCACATTGGCCTTTTTTTTGCCTTTGGCTGCCTCAGATGCATCTTTCTTTTCCTCTTTCTTCTTTTTGTCTCCTGCATACTTTTTTCTCTCTTGTTCCTTCTTGAAGTACCTGCAATAAGACTTCTTGTGGCCCTTCCGACCATATTGATAGCAAGTAATATCACTCTTTTCCTTTCCTTGGCTCTTGCTTCTATTTCTCTATTCAACATTTGCATTTTTCTTTACAGCCCTGCCTCCAACATTATAAGCTAAGTTGTTGCCTTCCCCACTAGACTTACATCTAATTTCTTCATTCAAGATTGAACCCCTCACACCTGTTGGACCAAGAGGAGGCACAGCAAAGAGAGAGAGGGAGGTCGAGCTGGAGTGAACGTGAGACTATGACGGCTAGAGAGAGTGTAAGCAGAGTGAAAGATACAACTCGATTAGAGTGTACCAACAATATGTTTGTACACAAAGAATAAAATGTATTTATACTTATGGCACACAAAGGGTACATTCACATATACAATGAGTGTGTACTATACACAGAGGTTACCGGGCCTTTATATCCCAACAACTTCCCACCTAAAGGTCCGATATGAACATCTAGCTAGCCAACTCTCACTAGTCGAATGCAACGCTCGTGTTGAGCTTTGCTTAGACTTTTAGTCAGAACATCTGCAGAATTATCTTGTGTTTTCATCTTGGTCAATGTGATTTGACCATCTTCAAGAATCTGTCTAATGAAGTAATATCGCACATCTATATGCTTTGTGCGTGAATGATACATGGCATTCTTAGCCAGATACATAGCACTCTAGCTATCACATTCCAAAACTGCAATATCCATAGACATGCTGAGATCATCTACAAGTCTGCTCAACCATATAGCTTCCTTAGAAGCTTGAGTAGCTGATATGTATTCAGCTTCAATGGTACTCAGTGCAACAATGTTCTGCAACCTGGAACACCAAGAAACAGCCCCACCAGCAACTGTAAAGACATACCCACTGGTGGACCTACGAGTATCCAAGTCACCTGCCATGTCTGCATCACAATAACCCTGCAAACTAAGTGCACCATGCCCATAGCAAATACTTTTTCTGTGTAACAAATACTTTTACTTTGTGTATCCTTAAGGTATCGAAGAATACATTTGACAGCCTCCCAATGTGCTTTGCCAGGATTTGACATAAACTTGCTAACAACTCCCACTGCATGAGCAATGTCTGGACAAGTAGCAACCATAGCATACATAAGAGAGCCACAAGCTGATGCATAAGGAACTCCCTTCATAGCATTTGCTTCCACATCATCTTATGGGCTGTTCGCTTTGTTAAGCTTGAGATAAGGAGGTAAGGGTACCCCAAAAGGCTTAGCTTTAGCCATGTTAAATCTATCCAATACCTTTCCAATGTACTTTTCTTGAGATAAAAATGGAAATTTCTACATTCTATCTCTACGAATCCTTGTGCCCAAGATATGCTCTACATTCCCCAAATCTTTCATGGAGAAAGCTGATTTCAATTGTTTTTGAGAGCATCCAAGCTAGTCTTTCTTTTCCCAGCTAGTAACATATCATCCACATATAAAACAAGTATAATGGAGCTGTCGTCTGTATCCTTTTTCATGTACAAGCAATGATCTGCATGGCTACGTGTAAACTCATGAGATAGCATAAAAGTGTCAAACTTTTTGTACCACAGCCATGGTGCTTGCTTCATCCCATACAAGCTACGTTTTAGCTTATACACCATCTGCTCTTTTCCGGGAACTACAAAGCCCTTAGGCTATTTCATGTAGATTTCCTCATCAATGTCACCATGCAAGAAATTTGTTTTTACATCCATTTGATATAGCTCTAAATCCAAAACAACAATAAGAGCAAAAAACACATGTAAAGTGGTCATCTTCACCACAGGTGAGAAGACCTCTTGAAAGTCAATCCCTTCCTTCTGTGCATACCCTTTGGCAACTAGCCTTGCCTTGTACTTGGGTTTCCCATCAACTGTCTTTACTTTGTACACCCATTTGTTTGGAAGTGGGTTCCTTTCCTTGGGTAGTGACACAAGATCCCAAGTATCATTTGCATATAGAGATTTAATCTCTTCCCGCATAGCTAACTCCCACTTACTGCTGAACTCACATGACTTGGCCTCTTTGTATGTAAGAGGCTCACCCTCATCTGTAAGCATCACATAATGCAAGGAGGGGTCATACCTATGTAGTTGCCTTCTTATGCGTATAGACCTGCGTACCCAATGATCAACATTTTCAGGAATTGGGTCTACATCTGGAGGTATATCATTTTCAATATTTATTGGCTGCATAAGCCATTTTCAACATCTTGTTCATGCTGTATAGCACCTTCATTTTTATTTCCAGCACGTGCATTTTCATAATCAGCAAGCCTATCTTGCTATCCATGACCTCCTTGTGCTTCTATTTGCTGTACATTATCATCTGGCTCAAAAATAACCGGCTGATCATCAATTTCAGCCTGTGGTAAGCACCTTGAGGCTCATTTTCTGAAGTAATGGGTGGTTGCAAACTCTAAAATTTCACCTTTTTCAGATCTTCATTAGAGGCTAAAGTGGCTTTCAGCAATTTTGCCTCATTGAACACAACATTACGGCTCCAAATAATTTTCTTAGACTGAGGTAACCACACTCTGCAGCCAAATTCACCCTCATCACCATAGCCCATGAAAATGCCTCGGGTGGATTTTGGGTCAAGTTTATTCCTCAGCTCATCCCTAACATGCACAAAAGCATCAAAGCCAAATATGCGTAAATAGTCATATGAGGCCGATTTGCCAGACGAAACCTCCTTAGGATGCCATTATTTAAGGACCTATTTAGAGAGTGGTTGCAGATGTGAGCCGCGGTTTTGAGTGCCTCTCCCCAAAATGCATGAGAGACATTAGCAGTGGACAGTATGCACCGCACTCTTTCACATAAAGTCATGTTATATCTTTCAGCCACCCCATTTGAAGAAGGGTTGTAAGGGGTTGTAAGCTCCCTCTTAATACCATGCAAGTCACAAAAGGACTTGAATTCAATCGATGTGAACTCGCGCCCATTATTAGTTCTCAAGCATTTCAACTTTCATGATGTCTAAGTGGTCACAAATGCATGAAAAGTTTCAAAAACAATAAACACTTCACTTCTCTTTTTCAGCAAGTACACCCAAATCTTCTTGGAACAGTCATCAATGAAGGAGAGAAAATATGCAACACTACCCAACGATTTCACGAGCATACTACATACATCAGAATGCACTAAGTCCAAGACATTGGACTTATGTGAGACACCAGAGTAAAATGAATTTTTTATTTACTTTCCAAACTGACACTCATTGCAAAAATCAAGTTTAGAGCCTTTTCCATCAACCTTCTTCAAAGAGGTAAGGACATCTAATCCTTTTTGGCTCATATGCCCTAATCTCTTATGCCATAACTCCAAGTGGCTGCAAATTTCAGCCAACTACAAGAAACTTGCCATTGAAGGCTTTACAGTGCAAACAATACAAAGTGCCCTTCTTGGTTCCTTTTGCAATCAGCATGGAACCCTTTTTCACTTTCCACAAACCACCACCAAACAGTGTGGTGTAGCCATGCAAGTCAAGCTGACCAACAGATAGTAAACTCTTTTTAATGCCAAGTACGTATCTAACATCTTTCAACACAAGCTCTTGACCATTGTCTAAAGACAAGTGTACTATGCCAATCCCATGAATGCTACAAGCATGGTTATTTCCAAGATACACATTTTCACAATTGCCTACGTTGAACATAGCAAAACACTCCAAGCAAGGAGTTACATGGAAAGAGGCACCAAAGTCTACAATCCAAGTCTGAGTGACACCATCATCAACTAACAAGAGTGCATCAATCACATCAGCCTTGGTAATCTTCATATCCTGCATGTGACATACAAGGGCATCATAATCAATTGCACATAATACATCAGCCTATGTATCTAAAAGCTCTTCTATGACCACGCTAAAGGCCACATTGGCCTTCTCTTTGCCTTTGCTTCTCTCCGATGCATCTATCTTTTCTTCCTTCTTCTTTTTATCTCCTACATTTTTCTTTCTCTCTTGTTCCTTCTTGTAATATCTGCAATCAGGTTTCTTGTGGCCCTTCGTGATAGCAAGTAATGTCACTCTTATCCTTTCCTTTGCTCTTGCTTTGTTTCTATATCCTGCATTTGCATTTTTCTTTTCAACCCTGCCTCTTACATTATAGTTGAGTTGTTGCCTTCTCCACTAGACATACATCTAATTTCTTCATTCAAGATAGAACCCCTCACCCCATCAGATGAGAGATTGGGGTTATTGCTAAGTGAAACCACCAAGGTCTCCCAAGAGTCAAGTAGTGTCATGATCAAAAAAATCACCCTCAACTTATCATCAAAGTCCAAAGTTGCATCTTTGAGCTGATTTAGAATCCTTGTAAATGCACTCAAGTGCTCAGCTGCAAGCTTTGACTCATCCAATCGCATATTCACTAACTTGTGCATTAAATGCACTAATCTACAAAAGTACAAGCTGAACCAGCAAAATGCACTACTGTTCTTTCTCAACGAGAAATAAATCTCTATTGTTTGTACATGAACCAACCACCAAACAAATAAAAATATAAAAATTTACCAAATTCTACGCAGATCCCCAAAATTTCAAGTCCAAAATTGCATAGATGTCAACCAATCTGACCCAACTAAGTAAAATTTTGCCAATACGTGAAAAGCCCTAAATTTATGGAATCCAATGTCAATAATTTTTTCCCAAAATAGCGAAAATCCAACAAATTGGACAAAATCCCCAAATTAATTGAGGTCACCGCTCACAATGTCAGCAATTTCTAACACAAATGTCACTATCATGCCTAGATGAGATCAAATCTAGGAAAAGCCCCTAATTTTCTGACCAGATTTGCATAGATTTTGAAAATTGTGATTCCACGTGTAAACTCCCTCAAAGGAGGATAAAAGGGATTTTTTTTTAATGAATTTCCGATTTAAAGAAAAACAGTGAAAGGGGGTCCGTTGATCCGTCAAGCGGGTCGCATGACACCGCTTGTCTATTGTATAGCGTCCAATTGCGAGCGCGCTGACTTGTCGTGTGTGGCGCCCCAGTCACCCGCCTGTCACCCAGTCGTCCACTTGGTCATGCCAGTCACTAGCTATAGCAAGTCGACGTCCGTCTATCGTCGGTCTGCAGCATGATCACGCCACATCTCTACCTGGTCACCTCGAGCAATATTCAACTCGTCTTTTGCTCGGCTGCTGGTCTTCTTCACGGGAAGCATACACAAAAGTCAACTCTGATACCAATGCTAGAGAGAGTGTAAGCAAAGTGAAAGGTACGAGTTGAATAGAGTGTACCAACAATATGTTGGTACACAGAATAAAATGTATTTATACTTGGGACACGTAAAGGGTGTGTTTACATGTACAATGTGTGTGTACTATACACAGAGGTTACCATGCCTTTATATCCCAACATCATCATATGAGAGATTGGGGTTATTGCTGAGAGAAACCACCAAGGTTTCCCAAGAATAAGACAGTGTCATGATCAGAATGATCACCCTCAACTTATCATCAAAATCTAAATTGGTATCCTTGAGCTAATTTAAAACGCCAATAAATGCACTCAAGTGCTCAGTTGCAAGCTTGGACTCATCCAATCGCATATTCACCAACTTGCGCATTAAATGCACATGATTGATAAGTGAGGTAATCTCATAGGTAGATTTCAACTTCTCCCATATTGCATAACCAGTATCTAAGCCCTTAATGTCTGTCAAAATGTCATCAATGACACCCACATAAGCCACAACCTTTTTGTCAACTCTAGCCCAATCTACATCAAACATTTGTGTGGGTTTATCTTCCTTCAAGGCATCCTCACAATCCTTTAAGAACAATAAGCCCTACATACGATCTTTCCATAGGTCAAAGCCCCGAGTAAATGCACTGAACTGCAAGAGCACAAGCTGAACCAACAAATACACTCTTATTCTTGCCCAATCAAAAATAAATCTCTGTTGTTTTACATAAACCAACCACCACACAAGTAAATACTGTAAAAATTTACCAAATTCTGCACAAAATCCCAAAAATTCCAAGTCCAACAATACATAATTGTCAGCCAATCTGACCCAACTGAGCAAAACTTTAGCAAAAACATGAAAAGCCTCGATTTTTCAAAGTCCAATATCAAGAAATTTTACTCAAATCAGCAAAATTCTGACAAATTTGGCAAAATCCCCAATTTAATTGAGGCCAACACGCACAATGTCTGCAATTTCTATCAAATCTAGGAAAAGCCCCAAATTCACATAGATATGGAGCTTGTGTTTCCACACGTGAACCCCTATCAGAGAGAGAATAGAAGGGATTTGAAATTTTCTGTTTTTAAAAAAATGACCGGGGAGGTTGACTCTGCGTCACGACTAACAGCCCATCCACCGCATGCCCCAGCCTGCGCGCAACACCTGCCAGGTTGCCCACGCCTAGTCATCGCCCGCCCAATCCCTGTTTGTCGCAACCGCTGGACCTACACGCAGCCCATGTGTGCAATGCTAACACCTAGTCTCCACGTTGATCAACCTTGTTGCCAGCGCTCAACGCTCGCTGCACCTGCCTGCATGTCGCCTGAGTTGAGAGTCCGCAACTGTCTTCAACGCGACCTGTTCACGAGCTGCCTGCACTATCAACTGCCCTTGGTCTCAAGAAACGTGCAGAACCTTGAGCTCTGATACCAGTTGTTGCGTGTGTGTTGCAACTAGAGGAGTGAGCAAGTGAGTGAGAGTGACAGAGAGAGAGAGAGAGAGAGAGAGAGAGAGTATGATACGATCGATTTGGGCGTACCAACAATGTATTGGTACACAAATAATAAAATGTATGTATACTTAGGGCACATAAGGGTGCATTCACATGTACAATTGAATAATACACGATGGAGGTGAATAAAAGGGCCTTTACACCCCAACACAAGCAACTTTCAAGTGATAAATATTTTGAAGTCTACAAAAGCAAATTAGACCGACATTTCTGCTCCTACCATTAATTCAAAGTTAACATACTCAATTAACGAGCAATGCAGATTCTAATTGGGCAATCAGCAGGTACACCTGAAAGAAAGCAGAATTACAATCAATATGTATAAGAAAAACAAGCTAGGATACATGTCATACATCTGCAAAGCCAAAACAAATGTACACTAAGCAACTAGCTGCTATTTCAGAAGATGTCCAAAAGTTGTTGAGACACCAACTGCAGGGATACTCTAGGACCCTATCTATTCACACTAAGACTAAAACATACTGTGTATAATGGCCAGCAAGTGCAGCTGCAGGTACTGACTCAGACTGCTTAAAGGACAAGGTGAATTACACTAAAGAGCCGCCAATTACAAATTTGTAGCCATAACATAGGTTTGAACAACTGTAGTAACTTCAGAAGAGTTTGATAGCAAACACACAAGGAGGCTGCTGTTTCATCAGATCACAGAACTTTGTGACTTCTTCCCAGAGATACTCTGCAGCCCATCGAGTTCAAGCCTTGTTACATTTAAGTTTATGAGCGACAACCATCTAGTGGCAGCGCAATCTGCATGTTAAAGAAAACACGTAATCCATATTTCTTGAGATCCACCACCTTCACCATGAAAGGGCAATCCATAAAGTAGATGGGTTATAAAGATCAAGAACCTTTTCAGCACAATGGTCAATGTTGTGTCCACTGGATAGATTTCAAATCAATGCCCTCTTGAACCATTTCCCACAGTGGACTCATCTGACGCAACTTCTTCACTTGCTCCACAGTCAGCTTAACAGCTCTGTCGATCTCTTCCGCAGTTGTAAATCGACCGATTCCAAACCTGATTGAGGTATGTGCCATATCCTCTTCCACTCCTAAAGCTCTCAAAACATAAGATGGTTCAAGGCTGGCACTTGTACATGCACTTCCACTAGAAACGGCCACTTCTTTCAGACCCATGAGTAAACTTTCCCCTTCCACATATGCGAAAGATAGGTTTAGATTGCCAGAATACCTGTGTTCTGTGCTTCCATTGATGACAACCCCATCAAGTTGAGAGGTAATACCCTGTAGTAAGCGATTCTGTAGCTCCTTTATATGCTTCTCATCAAACTTCATCTCTTTCAAAGCAATTTCACAGGCAGCTCCAAAACCCACTGCCAATGGTGCAGGTACAGTTCCACTCCTGATTCCTCTTTCTTGTCCACCTCCGCTCATTTGAGGCTCTACTCTCACTCGGGGTCTGCGTCTCATGTACAGAGCACCAATACCCTTTGGGCCATAAATTTTATGTCCACTCAAAGACATTAGATCTACTTTTAGGTCATCTACATTCACAGGTATCTTTCCAATAGCTTGTGCTGCATCAGTATGCAGAAAAATTTTGTGTTCCCTGCAAATTGCTCCTATTTCCGCTATGGGTTGAATAACTCCAATCTCATTGTTAACGGTCATTACTGACACCAGACCTGTGTCAGGACGAATAGCTGCCCTCAACTCATCCAAGTCGACCAACCCATCCTTTTTCACAGGCAGATATGTGACCTCAAATCCTTCCTGCTGCAAATGCCTGCAAGAATCCAGCACACACTTGTGCTCTGTTTGCGTGGTGATAACATGTTTCTTTTTGTCTTTGTAAAAATGCATGACACCCTTAATAGATATATTGTTGGACTCAGTTGCACCTGTAAAGGAGAGGCACTTATTAAAAAGATAGGCAGGATCCAGATCTCTCAGCTCACTGCACATGGGTTTGACATAATGAATGAATAAAAATATACATCACAAGACAAGCCAATAGGGATGGAATAATAAAAGACTGAGGGCAAAAGATACCTCGAGAGTCCTTTCAACAAATAACATAAAGCGCATATGAATTGATATATTTAATCTCTCAAGGAAAACGTGGGCAGAATGGGATTGCTTCTCCACAGAAAGTCTGACTATCATTTTTCTAAATCTCAAATATTCTTAATGTGACCCTCAGCTAGTCACTATAGCAAGGCATAAAATGATCATGATTCATGAGTAACTAGTGTGACTAGTGAACTTACCTCTATAAGTCTGAAGAGAATGGAGAATCTGGAAGCATGGAACTGACTGGACAGAAAAGTGAAAAGAAAAGTTGACAAGCCCCAAAAAGATGGTCAAGCCTGTATTAATTACATCTTCCAAAACCCGATGCAGCAGTCTACAATGTTCTGAAGAGAGAATTCGATATATGATGTATTGGTGTGATGTTTACATGTTGTACAATGGTCATCATCAAATGTGGCACCGTGGAACAGTAATCTAAATAGTGTACAAGCTTGGACTAAATTACCTTTTGAGCCTTTCCTTTTTCAGTTCTGAGAGAGAAGCAAATACATACCGGTGGGGATGTGTGGTTAGTAGTCTTTCATTTATTTTCCCCCTCTTTTTCTTTTTTGGTTTTTTTTTAAAGAAATACATTCAGAAATGCGATCCTAGAGTGCCTGTCCCATAACCGAAAACCCTATTTGGGAAGACCCAAACTTTCTATAAATAGGCATGCTTCCCTCCATCCAGCCCTAAAGGCTAATCTCGTTTTTGCAGTTTGCAAGTGCCATATCTCTGCTGTCCACACCCCATTTGCAAAGGAGATCTCAGCCAAAGCTGTCCATCGTTGCTATCCTTCATCAGGCACCTGCTGCCCAGTCCCCCTATTGCTGTTTTCAGAGGTTTTTCAAACTAATCATCAGCCTTCCCAGCTGGCGACTGCCTTTAGAGGCTGGAACAGCCTGTGTGGACTGCATACACACCTTTTGGAGCTTCCATACAGCCTGCCCAGCTGTCATCCTGCTGCCACATGGCGTCCTGCTGCTGCATTTTGACCAGATTGCTTCTGCCCTGCCTGACTCAAGTGCTGTAGATCTGTCTTTAGCTGCCAGACCCATCCGTACAGCTGCCCATCATCAGTGCTGCCTGCATTTGCTGGTTTTCTAAATACAACTGTCTGTTTGTCCTTGCAAAAAGATCTAGTAGGGTATTGGGAGGCCATCAGTGATGATGATTGCAATTTGCTCTCATGATACGAAGCAAAGCATCAATACGTAAGCCTCATTTCAATCAGGACTTGTTTATGGAGGATATTGGATCTCCCTAAGTACAAATATCTACAATTGGATTGACTTTCTCTAAAACACTTGAAAGCAAGTGGAGAACGCGCTCCCCTTTGGAGAAGGTGTGTTCATTGTATCTAAGTTACCCCAACCCTAACTGTGTTTCTTCATCACCCCATTTCAGTGCTTTTTATTCCGCCTTGATTGCTTCAGGGCGATCTGAGACTCTTCGGTGGAAAGAGTTGGTTCCTATGGTCTTGGACCAAGAGAAGCAATTGAAAGGGACTAATGCTTCTAAATCTAAGGCTTTGGTTGGTCAGTCCTCTCAAAAGAAGGGGAAGGCCCAAAAGAAGAAGAAGAAGGACAAATCCAAGGACAAAGAAGAAAAGGAGTCTAGTTGTCACATCTATAGCAACACCAGTCATTGGAAGAAGGATTACCTCGACAAGGAGGAGGAGGAGGAGAAGAAGAAGGAGAAATCTTCGAAGGATTCCGGAGTTGTAGCTGCTCCCTCATCGGCTACTTTCCTCCACTTGGAGGTGGTTGAGAATTTAACTCTAACAGCTTCTAATGCTATGGTGATGGCCCCATATACTTAGGAGTGGATTGTTAATAGTGGTGCCTCACGGCACGTGACTCCTCCTTCAAGAGGTGTAGCTCATTTGCGGCCTTCGCATGGCCAGATTCTCATTGGTGACAATTCCTCTATTCCCATATAGGGACAGGGAGACATACATCTTATTCCAGATGGACAAGGTAGTGCCTATACATCCAAGGTGCTTTAAGTGCCAGCGTTGGGGTACCATCTACTTTCGGTACACAAGATTCGTGCCCTTAGCCTCTTGGTTGAATTTGATGTGGATTCGTTTCGGATTCTTAATCGTGGATAAAGGCAAGTTCTTTCTTCAGGTTACGAGGAAAATGAAGTCTACAAGTTGCGGTTTTCTTCTCCTTGACTTCTCTTCTTTTTACCTCACAAACTCAATCCACGCTTTGGCGTGCTCGATTTGGCCACCTCAATTATGATTACCTTCGGAAGGCATCCAAGGGACAACTTGTTCGAGGTTTGCCGGACATTGTGGTGAGCCAACAGCCTTGTGTATCTTGCATCTGTGGGAAGCAAACTCGTGATGTTGTTCCCGACAAGGCTTTGAGGCGGTCTTCAACACCCTTCGAGCTTGTTTCTACCCGTCTTTGTGGACCGATGAGGACGGAACCCCTTCGAGGGAGCTTATATTTCATGCGACAAATTTGAAGCGGCTTCCAAAAGACAAGTGTTTGTGGGCTATAGCTCGCAATCTCAAGGCTACCAATTGTATGATCCTATTAAGCGAGATGTCTATACGAGCTGTGATGTTTGGTTCGTGGAAGTTCCAACCTCAAAGGGGAGCGAGGAACACCATGTTCTTAGAGATTCCGGTGATAGCTGGGCGTCGACGACTATTCCTCTGGAGCCTGTGCCTCTTCAGGACTCTTCTTCAGATGAGGAGCTTAGTTCTCAACCCCCAAATTCACTAATTGCTCCCTTGCTATCAATGGACCTTCCAGAAACTTCAACATATGGAGACCAACGAGGCAAGATCTAGCCTTCTCCTTGTTGGGCTCATGACACTCTTTGTGATGCAAGGATTGAGGGGGTCCCTAAGGAGTGCAAGGATTGAGGGGGTCCCTGAGAGGTAGCAGCCGCAAGATGGCCCACGGTGTTGTTGAAGGAACCAAGCACACCACACCAAGCTTGTTTACACTAATTATTGTTCAATGACTCGTGTCATGCAAGATCGGGAACCCACCTCCATAAAGGAGGCTTTACAATGTGATCATTGGCAGAAAGTGATGGAGCAAGAGCTGGAGTCGATTCAAGGGAATGGCACTCCGTATCTTGTGCCTAAGCCTCCTCACAAGAGGATCATTGGAGTCAAATGGGTCTTCAAGACGAAGTACCACAATGATGGCACGTTGGACAAGCATAAGGCCCACCTTATTGCTAAAGGTTTTGCGCAATGCCCACGCATTCATTTCCATGATACTTTTGCCCCTACAACTCGGATGGCCAGTATTCGTATAGTCCATCAACTAGATGGCCAATCTATCAACTAGATGTGAGGTCTGCCTTCTTGAATGGGGAGTTCAAGGAGGAGATCTATGTTGAGCAGCCTCCGGGCTTTGGTTCTTCTAATGGTAAGGTGTACAGGTTGAGGAACGCTCTCTATGGCCTTAAGCAAGCTCCCCATACTTGGAATAAGAAGATTGACTCATTCCTTCGAGAGGAATTGGGGTATCCGTGTTCCAAAGCCGATCCCCAACTGTATACACAAACCTCAGGTCGAGGTTGTGTGTTGTTTATCCTTTATGTGGATGACTTGATTGTGACAGGTGACCATACTCAAATGGTCGAGCAAACGAAGGCAACACTTCATGAGAAGTTTGAGATGACAGATATGGGACTTCTTCACTTCTTTCTCGGTCATGAGATCTATCAAACTCTGAGGGGGAACTTTATTTCCCAACAACGGTATGTACAAGAGCTCTAGACTGCGTGTGAGATGGAGGGATGTAAATCTCTTACAACTCCTATGGACCCAAATTGGAAGGCTAAAGGCTACCGCTCATTCCGATTCTCCTTTGGCAGATACTACCCATTATAGGCAGTTGGTTGGCTCCTTGAACTGGCTTCTTAATACTCGTGTTGACTTATGCTATATTGTAGGTGTGCTGGCCAAGTTCATGAGTTAACCCGAGGTGGTGCATTAGCAGGCTGCTCAGAGCAATTTGCAATCCCTACGGGGGACTCCTAATCTTGGAATTCATTATCCCGTTGATACGAGTGCTATAGACTTGGTACTTACAAGATAGAGTGATTCAAATTGGATTGGCGATGAGGATCATCGGAGGTCCACGATCGGTTATTGCTTTACCTTGGGTGTTGGTGTTGTTTCATGGAGCAACAAGAAGCAACCCACGGTTGCCCTATCTTCGACTAAGGCTGAGTATCAAG
Organism: Lygodium microphyllum; assembly: GCF_053477565.2. Classification (NCBI taxonomy): domain Eukaryota; kingdom Viridiplantae; phylum Streptophyta; class Polypodiopsida; order Schizaeales; family Lygodiaceae; genus Lygodium; species Lygodium microphyllum. Next base: position 16,061,011 of record NC_141140.1, on the reverse strand, counting down.
TGACGTCTTCTACTACATGTGAGACAGTGTGGCTTCACATGCTCATGGAGGAGCTTGGTTGCTTGCAAACAGGTCCTACTGTTCTTCAATGCAACAATGAGAGTTGTATTGCCTTGGCTAGGAATCCATTGTTTCATGCACGGATGAAGCATATTGAGATCCAGTACCATTTCATTCGGGAGAAGGTTCTGGATGAGACCATTTCCCTAGTCTCTTGCAAGGCAGAGGACAATCTTACAGATTTGTTTACCAAGATGCTTCCGCAAGCTTTATTTTGACAGCACTCCAAACCCCTTAGCCTTCTGTTGTCCAAGATCTAAGAGGGGGTGTTAAGAGTTGGAAAAATGGGCATTTCCTAGACAAGCAAGAGCAACAGAAACAATCGGCACAAGTGACATGGTAAGCGCAATAGAAGCAAGTGACACGTGACAAGCGACAGTAGTTTTTCAGGTTGGACAAGCTGATCGGACAGCATTGTTGTTTACTGACCCTAATTTTTGCAGACCTACACAATTGTGCTCCCAAAGTTCACGCTATAGACCGTGGAGACTGTCTTGGTCATTTGCTTCTACATTGCTTCACTCTAACAGCTCTTTGAAGAAACCCACACCCTCAATCGAAAAGTTGTTCTCAAAAGCACACTTCTTCACCACTTCAAACTCCCAAGCCAAACACATCAAGAAACGAGCAAGAATGTAAGAGTGGGCCTCATGCCTTATGAGATCACACAAGCCGAGTACGTCCCCATCCTTATGCATCAGGCTCAACAACACATTGAAGGTAAATCTCAGTTTTCTCCTTCAAATTCAATGCACCGGTCTATTGTTTATCTTCTCGTTCCAAGCACATGGAGCCTATTTGAGGCCATAGAGGGCCTTCTTTAACATGTACCCTTGTCCATCTAATGAGGAAAAGCCAAGAAGCTACTAAACATAGATTTCCTTCTTCAAATCACCACTAAGGAAGGCAAACTTTACATCAAGCTAATAAACTAGCCATCTCCTATGGCCGGCTAAGGCAAGAGCAACTCTAACGATAGCCATCCGAGTTGTAGGTGCAAAGGTGTCATGGACATCTACCCCTAGCTGCTGAGCGAAAACCTTTGCTAGGAATTGCACCTTGTGCTTATCCAAAGTACCATCACTATGATATTTAGTCTTGAAAACCCACTTGACACCAATCACCTTCTATGAGCAGGTCAAGGCACAAGGTCCCAAGTGCCATTCCACTCAATAGCATCCAACTCTTGCTCCATAGCCTTCTTCCAATGCGGTGACTACAAAACCTCCTCCATGAAGGTGGGCTCTCTATCCTGCATAAGACGAGTCATCAAACAATAGTTAGAACAAACAAGCTCAATGGAATGTGCTTGGTTCCTCCGAGAACGCCGCGGGCCATTCTACAACTATCACTCCTCAGGGACCCCCTCAATCCCTGTCTCACAAAGTGTATCACGTGCCCAACAAGGAGGAGGCCAGATTGCTCCTGATCACTCTCCATCTACTGAAGTCTCGAGAACATCCACCCACAATGGCTCATGTGGGGTGACAGATGGTGAAAAAGAATCCTCATCCGAAGAATAAGCATCCCCAAGAGGCACAAGATCCAAAGGAACAGTCTTTCCAACTATCTCCTGATCCCTAAGTACAAGGTGCTCCTTACCCCCCTCTAAAGCTCGAACCTCCATAAATCGCACATCACAACTTGTGTAGACATGTCACTTAACAAGATCATATAAACGGTAGCCCTCGGATTGCAAGCTATAGCCCACAAACACGTATTTTCGAAGCCACTTCAAACTTGTCCCTATGAATCTTCAGGATATGAACATAAGCATCACACCCAAAGATCCTGAAATAAGGAACATCTAGCTTGGCTCCAGAATAAGCCTCATAAGGGATATTTACCAACCATAGACGAAGTATGTGACCAATTGAGGATACGAACAATAGTAGCCATAGCCTCCACCCATAGACACTGAGGTGTCTGATGATGCTCCATCATGGTGCAAGCCATCTTGATCACACTCGTGTTCTTCCGCTCCAATACGTTGTTCTCCTAAGGTGTGTTTGTATTGGCAAACTCTTGGTGAATACCACAATCTGCACAAAATCAAGCACACTAGAAACAAACTCTCTCCCTTGTCTAATAGCAAGGTCTTTAGCTTTCGGCTTGATCATTTCTCCTCGAAGAGCAACCAATCCTTGAAGTTGGAGAAGACCTCCGACTTCAGTATCAAAAAACATGCCCATGTCATCTTACTAAAATCGTCAACAATAAGCATGAAATACAAACTTCCCTTAAGGGACTTAGTCCGCATAGGTCCACAAAGATCTATAGAAACAAGCTACAAGGGTACTGAATACCACCTTGAAGCCTTGCTGGATATGGCATCACGATGTTGTTTTCCACGAATGCAAGATATACAAGGCTGTTGGCTCACCACTATGTCCGACAAGCTACCCCTTAGATGCCTTTCGAAGATAGTCATAATTCAAGTGGCCAAACCAAGTATGCCATAGCTCAAACTATATCTATGAAGTAAACAGAAAGGAAGTCAAGGCACAAGGAGACTTCAACTTGTAGACCCCATTCTCCTCATAATCTATAGAAAGAACCTTTCTTGAACCACCCTCAAGAATACGAAAAAAATATGTATCAAACTCAACCAACAGGCCAAGAGCACAAATCTTGTATACGGAAAGCAAATGGTAACCCAAACCTGGCACATAAAGCACCTCGAAAGTATGAGTACGACCTCGCCCATCTCAAATCATCTGCATATCACCCCTATTTGCATGTGCAAAGGCCACAAATGAGCAACATTTGCAAAAGAAGGGGTCACGTGCCTAGAGGCACCACTGTCAACAATCCATTCACGAGGGTGTAGAGCTATCAACGCAACATTAGGAGCCTTCAAGGTTGATGTTTGAACCACCTCCAAATGGAGGAAAGCAGCTGATGAGGAAGTAGCCACCGCTCCAAAATCCTTTGAAGCCTTCTTCTTATTAGTATCCTTCTTATCCTTGTTAAGGCAATCCTTCTTCCAATGACATATCTTGCCACAAATGTAACAAGTAGAGTCCTCTTTGTCCTTCTTTGGTTTGTCACACCCCTTCTTCTTGTCCTTCCCCTTCTTCTGAGAGGACTGACCTATCAATACCTCTGACTTGGAAGCATTCTGCCCTTTAAATTATTCCTCTTGGTCCAAGACTATAAGAACCAACTCCTCCCACCAAAGAGTCAACTCCCACCTTGAAGCAAATCACGGCAAAGTAAAAAGCACCAAATCTAGGCGGTAATTGTAACAAAAGAGTTACCGTTGTGTCCTTCTTTGGTTTGTCACACCCCTTCTTCTTGTCCTTCCCCTTCTTCTGAGAGTATTGACCTATCAATACCTCTGACTTGGAAGCATTCTGCCCTTTAAATTATTCCTCTTGTTCCAAGACTATAAGAACCAACTCCTCCCACCAAAGAGTCAACTCCCACATTGAAGCAAATCACGGCAAAGTAAAAAGCACAAAATCTAGGTGGTAATTGTGACAAAAGAGTTACCCTTGTGTCTTCGGATATGATCACCTTCCCTGCATTTTGAACCTGCATCTAAAGTTGTCGTAGCTTGTTCACATGCTCCCACATAAAAGATGACTCCAAAGGATTCAGCGTTCTCATCTGCGCCTCCAAAGACACCCATTTCATAACGATCATTTGATGGTACATCTGATCCAGCTCTAGCCAAATGTCCCTAGCCACCATCAAGTGTACAATATGGACAATCATGGCTAGAATACATGAGAGGAAAAGAAAAGAGCATATGTGGGCATTCAATTTGTCCCAATGTGCCTAAACCTTTGCCAACTCTGCACAATCACCAGCAAAAATTTCGAACTCATCTCTTGATGTATGAGGGTCGATAGCCTCCGTAACAAGCTCTGCCAAACCATAGAACTCCAAGATGGCAAGCATCACAACACACCAGATGCGGTAGTTCTCACTATCAAGCTTCTGATCTAATGAAAGAGCCAATAGCACGGACACCTTCCAATTCATAATCACATGAAACTCCATATCTACCTCAAAAGACATCTTCACCTAAAATGCCTACAAAACCCACAAAAGAAGCCCCCTCTGATTGTGAAAACACAGCTTGCTAGGGCTCTTCAGACTTCTCCACTCATCTCGCACCTTCTTCACCCACTAGAGGTGATGAAAAAAGTAAAATCTGCAATTGAAGGCTCAAAATGTAACCTTCCTCCGTCCTGTAAAACAAAAACCCAAATCAACAACTTCACTCCTTTCCTGCACGCCCATGCTCGCCTCATCATTGTTTCAATGCCCTCTCCCTCAAATCCTGAAAACACAGCCTTGTGTCACGATGAAAACTCCTCTTGAAGTCTACCCACCATCAATCAATCTTTGCACTACTCTAATACCATGTTAGAGTTCAACGGTGCGGAAGCGTATAATCGAGACAGAGATAGAGCAAACATAGAGAGGAGAGAGAGAGAGAGAGAGAGAGAGAAGAACGCAAATTTGTGATATGAAGAATGCTAAATAAGGAATACAAATATGTATTCCACCTCAATGATGTCACCTTGCTGTATATCTCGACGTCTGCAATAGCCAACACGATCTCTGCCCCAAACAAAGCTTAAATCTGCAATCACAATAATGCTAAAGTGTAATGGAAATCTACTATTTATAGCAAAAAAAATCGAAAACAAAAATAGCAATCGGCCTGCCAAATCTGGCCATTTGCACCAAAGCTAGCAAACTGCCTATTCCACTGCTGTTGACGTGGCATTGCTGATGTGGCACTACTAACATGGCTATTGTGCAGTCTAATCTACCTGTCCAGGGGATGACCAAATGAGCATATCTCTAACACCACCTTCCCCGGCACCATATGGATACCACCCATTTCTACCTACCCACCTCCATCTCCTCTTTCTTTCCCCCTTTCTTTCTATCCTTCTTAATCCTCAGGCATGCTCGACTAATTATACCACTTGGTCAAATCTGATGAGGCATACTCAACTCATAATGCCTGTGGACCTTGTCTAGAGGTTGGAACCCCAAGTTTTCTACCTAAATTTCACTCACAGCTATAGCACTTCAACTACGCTACACTAGACAATGTATACTATGTCTCCAACTTGGGGTAAACCTTCTATCCATTTGCAGACTTTGCTAGTCTAGGTAAGTAGTTTTTTCCATAACAACCATAGTCAAGTTCCTAGACTCTCAAACTAGTTTAGTGATTACTCATGGCGAGTACAATCTAGTAGCTTTTACATAATGACTTGATTTCTTTCTTAGCCGACAACTTAGGGCTCAAAGTTCTACTACATCCAAGCTTTAGCCACTGCACAGGAGCTTACAAACAATGACCATCTATGGCATTATCGCTTAGGACATCAGGAGTAGAACTCTCTTTTATCAGGTGTCACATTGTTAGATGGTTGAGACCCTTCCTCGTCTACAATTGTCCAAAGACGTCTATAGAGCCTGTCAACCCAAGAAACAATATCACACTCCATTCCCTCAACAGACCACATATAGGGATAAGACACCCCTAAAATTGATCCACATTGATCTTCGCAGGCTGACATCCACTACGGTCTTGATTGGCAGATTGGCTTTCTTTTTTTATAGTGGACATTACATGACACATTTTTGGCAAATCTATTTATTAAAATGAATGGCTAGTGATTTTGTCAAAGCAACAAGCATCCCATCACACATGCAAGGGAAATAAACTAGTATTTTTCTACGACCTTGTCGTGATTCTTATTATAAAAAACTTAAATTATATGAAGCCTTGCTAGTTTCACGACCTTGTTAAACTTTACTTAATGCATAGGAGTTCTAACCCTTGGTACCTTGTACAACAAAACAATGGCCCAAGAAGGAGAATAAATAGTATTAACAATGTGTATTTATAAGAGTACATGTAGAAAGCATGTATAAGGCCGAACTTGTAAGGCCTTATTAAGAACGTGAAAATCCCTATACTGCACAAGGCTCGACACTCTATCTTTTGCAAAAGCTGATAGCAAGCAGCCATTATTAAATACATAGTGGTAAACTCTATGATCAAGGTGCAGTATCCAAAGAAGGCTCTCAAAACCAACACCAATATTTACCCAATATTTAAATGTTATTTGGCAATTTCTCGACAAAATGCAAAAATTCCATGGAACACCTTCCTCTTAGTAAGGCTCCTTTTGCTTTTGCACCTTGAGAACTCTATTATGAAGAGGTGCTTAACATGTAGGGCTCGTGAAATATAAAATGTAGGTGGCCTTAGCAAATGCATAATGAAGGCCTCCAGTGGTCATATTGTCATAAATCGGGTATGGCATCCTAGCAAGGCCATCAAAGTAATCCCCTCACTTACTTGTTATCAAGTAGCTTTTAGCAAGACATAATAAATATGACCAACCAAGACATAATAAATACTCACGCCCACATTAAAAAGGGACATACTCTTAATTCTCTGCAAGCAGCAAAAAGCTTGATCAGATGTTATAAGAAGCAGTCACATCCTATACAAGCTCAAACGTTTAGTTACTATTCCCGTAATGGTCAAAAGTCTCGCATCTGATTGCCAAAGACCTCCGAATCAAGCTCTACCATTTAATTACTATGCCGTACTGGTCAAAGTGCCACGACTAATTGCCAAAGACCTCCATTGTTTAAGGGTGTGAAAGACAAGGAGCACAAACTAGTCTGCAATGCTCAAGCAAATTCTTCCATTTTGAGGCTCAGTTTCTAGTTCTCTTCGACCTCTAGAAGTTTGCATTTGCTTCAGAAGATTGTCAATACTTGAATGCGAATAGATGACTGAATAGATGAGGCTCAGTTTCTAGTTCTCTTCGACCTCTAGAAGTTTGCATTTGCTTCAGAAGATTGTCAATACTTGCATGCAAATAGATGACTGAATAGATGAGCTCAAAATCGACAGCAAGTTTGGAAGTAAGATGGAGGTCACATTGAATCGCATGAGCCGGCATGACACGAGGAAGTTAACAATAGATAAATGATTAGAGCGAACCTGAGGTGAAAATGATTTCTTTAGGATTGGCACCGATGAGGCTGGCAATCTGTTCTCTGGCTTTCTCAACGGCAGCATCGGTCTCCCAGCCGTAGAGGTGCGTTCTGGAGTGAGGGTTTCCAAACTGGTGCATGTAAAAGGGAAGCATGGCATCCAAAACCCTGGGATCAACAGGGGAGGTGGCCTGCATGTCCAGGTACAGCGGCCGTCCTGCAATACGAACTCCTTTCATTTCAATGCTCTGGGGCTCGTCGTCCTGCACCTCGGGGACGGCCATGGCTGCCGTGGACAGGAAGAGCGGGCGGTGGGGACATTTCTGGAGGTTATATCGCGGAGCAGCCTCTGCCGAAACGCCATGGTTGGTTCCCGCACGAACACTTCTGTAGAAGGTCGCCAAAGCCTGTGGGAACCTCTGAGAAACCCTAACCATCGAGGATGAACTGGGGTGGAACAGAAAAACTATGGTGTTTCGTCTCTTATCTGAGGAAAACTTATGGGGGCTCGAGGGACGGTTTAAGGGGACTCGAGCTTCTAGACCGAGGTCGGTTAGAGCAAACTTTACATGAGCAACGCGCTCCGCCTTTCTCAGGCATCCATTTCTGCAACGTTGGATCGAAACGTCGATGAGACGTATTACGTGAGAAGGATGACCCGTGAAGTCGAGCGTTTAACTCACACGTGGCATTCAATTTACTCTGGGTGAGTTTACTAGGGTCCCCGTTCAAATCTGTCCATGGCACTTTGGGAGCTTGCCATGGTGGTCGTTGGCAAGCATAATGGAAAGACAAAAGATTGAGGCCATGGAGGAAGAATTTGGAGACAATTGATAAACTAAAAGAACAAGTAGCACTACTACAACCAGGCGCAAGTGTAAACAAAGCGAAGTAGATTGAGATGGTGGAAGCCCTAAAGCTATTGTTCTCTAGGCGGAGGACTATAACTACTCAATTGCACCATGAGAAGACAACAATCTTCAAGTTCAAGCCAACCCTCAATTGGTCTTAGAGCTTTTGGCAGCATCTCTCCAAAGAAAGATGAAGGAAAAAGGAGAAGGTCCAGTAAGGAAGGTGGTCCTCAATGTTGACAAAGTGTGCTCAAATGATCTTAGATTTAACACAAAGGTTGTATTGGTCAAAGACCATGGATGTAGCAACCTCATTTAACACAATACCTAACTCTAAAGGAGTTGTGGAATAGATTTATTAATCATGGTAAGGGATTTTTTCAAGTAGTATTTGATAAGAAGGAAGTGGTGAAGAAGGTCTAAGTGTCTTTTGGGGCCCCAATTTGGTCTACATTTTGTGGCCTAGCGATCGCTGCAAATTGGAAAGGATTGCCAAATTTGGGTTGAAATTCATAGTTTACCAACTTATTTATGGAACATGTTGCCTGATATTGTGAAGGGGCTTGGAAAACCACTCTATATTGCACCTTTGACTAGTCCATTCAGGAATCACAATAAAACAACCTAAGATTCCAAATGTGGATGTTCCATAAGTGGGAAGCTTTGGTTGAAGCTTTCATGGGGTGAGTTCATTGGTGCACACTACAATTATTGACCCTAGGGCCACTATTATGAAGAGTGCCCACGTGGAAATGAAGAGAATCAATCCCCAAAGCCCTTTTTTACAAGGTCAACCTAGGGTGAAGTGGTCCAAATTTAACACATAGACAGCACCAAAAGAATACAAAGCAAAAGAAGGGGAGATCGAAGAGGAGTCATAGATTGTTACGAATTCGAAAGAGAATGAAAATGAAGAGGTTTCTATTTAGAGACCAAACATGTGAAACCTCTGCAAGTCAATAACTTCTAGGCTGTAATCCTTATTAGTAGAGACAAAGTGAATGTAGTTGTTAATATTAGCAAAATTCCACTTGATAAGTTAGAGCAAAAATACCCTAGGATGGATTCTAATGTATAAATGCTATCAAGTTATAGTGTTGCTAGGCTAAATGGGAAGACAACATAGTTGATTCAATACTCGGATCAACTTTGCCAACATGTGGTTTAATGAGCATGGATATTGGAGAATGGAGAAGAAGGCATTGAGAAGGTGGCAAGTGCTACTAAAATAAATACGGTGGTACCACAATAAATAAAATTGGATACCTTCAATGTAAATAAATGAAATGGTGAGATAAAATGATACCTTTTTTGGAAGTGGCTCCATCAACATTGATTTGATATTATACTTATCCAAGAACATGAGCTACATCACCAAAGTGGGTCTATATTTCTATATAGAGATTATAGATGCTTTGTGTGAGGGAACATTTGTATGTCAATCTAATTGCTTTACGATCATAAAGAGTTGTAGGAATCTAGAGCTTAAATCTAGAACTCAAGATTAAGAACTTCTTCAGATAACAATGGATTGGGAGGATACCATGCTAGACATTTCAACATGCATGGATACAATAATGCAAAGCTTAAGGAAAAGCAAGGGGTTATTTTGGACAATATTGACTCTGAGAGACGCTTGTTGAGAGGGGACTTTAATGTGGTTTTAAACAAGCAAGTTGCTTCTACCAAGGCCTTTAGGGTGCATGGCAAAGAGCTAAAAGCGTGGGATTGGGCAGCGCATTGTTATGGGCACAACAAGTGCTCTTTTAGAGCGAGGAAATTGCTCTCACAACTTACAAGAGAAGAACTTGAAAGAGAAATAGAAGTAGGACTTGATTGCGAGATAACTCGATTACAAGATAATGCTCACAAGAGTGTGGCTTGATTACGAGACAAGACTCAATACAAGACAACACTAGAACAAGACAAGAACTGGAAGATGACTTATCTCACAAAAGCCTCATAACTGGTGTTGGCAAGATTGAAGAGCTTGTAGCCTATGACCTCTATCTATACTATAGCCTAGGGAGATTAAGGGGAACACATGTCGTTACAAGAGGATGCCACATGGCATGAAATGCACATTGACACACATCATGACATTAATATTAATATATGGCATGCTAACATCAACAATGACATAAGCAAAGATGTAAGTTTTAGAATGTTCTAGAATATTGTAGAAACTTCATGGAGCATGGGCTATCCCAGCATGCATACGAACCAAGGGTTGTTCTCGCTTGAGTATCCCCATTACATTATCCCCCCTTCTAGCATCGAGTTCCATGAGGAGAGATGGTGTGCTTTTGAATAGGCCTTGGCTTGGTCTTTAACGGGAGCTCTTTGAAGATATGAAGCTAGTTTCCATGTTCATTCACTTGCATCATAGCCCTCCCAATGGATAAGATATTGTAATTTGCCTCTTGAAATTCTTGAATCTAGGATTCTGTCTACTTCATATTCTTGGTGATCTTCAATTATGATTAGAATCGATGGCTTTGATATTCTTCTAGGGACATTGGATGTATGACATGGCTCCAAGACTGAAATAGTGAATACGGGATGTATTTTCATGGGCTAGGGAAGATGGAGACAATATGTGACCCAAGTTACTTGGCCAAGAATCTTGAAGGGCCCAAGTCATTATAATACAATTTTTGGGAGGGGCGAGAATAAAAAATATTATGTTGAAGAAGCTAAACTTGATCTCCAATTTTGTATGATGGATGTTGCTCCATGTGAAGATTATCTACATTTCTCTTATATTTCTCTTAAGCTTGTTTGATTTGTGCTTGTAACTCTTTATGAATATCAAAGAGGCATTGAGCGAAGTCTGTAGCAGCTAGATTCTTCTCCTATGATATTACATGATCATTTATCCTTTGGTGTTGACCATGATTAGCAAAGAATAGTGTGAATTGAGTGGAGACATGGGAGGAATTATTTTAGGTAAACTTAGGAAGGGGTAATAGATCCACCCATTTGTCTTGATTATAGTTGACTCTGCATCTATGTTAATGAATGCTCCAAGTTTTGATTTACTCTTTCTATTTGAACATCACTCTATGGATGATTGGCTAAAGAAAGATTCATTTGTACTCCCAAAAGATCAAAGAGGCTTCTCCAACACCTAGATATAAACTACGGGCCTCAATCACGGACAATATCATTAGGTAGCCTATGGTGCCAATATACATGTTCCAGGAAGAGTCTTGTTATCCCTTCTTAATTGATACTCTTGGTTGTTGGAATAAAGTTTGCCATTTTTGTGAATCGATCAACCACCACCAAGATAGAATCATACCCTTTGGAAGAAGGTAGTTCAACAATGGCATCCATATTGGATAAGGATGACCATGGCTTGCTTGGATAAGGATGACCATATCTTGCTTGGAATAGGTAATGGGTGAAGAAGACCATATGATCGAGGGACATTAGCTCGATTGCATGTATCACAAGAACACACAAATTCCTTGACTAGTTTCCACATTTGCGGCCACCAAAAATCCCTTGAAACAAGTTGGGTTATCTTGCTAACCCCGAAATGCCCTACTAAGGAGAGATCATGTCTCTTCTTGAGTATATTCACTTGCAAAGAAGCGGGAAGAATGTAGAGGAGTCCTTTATAATAGAGCAACCCATCAATGTGCTGAAAATCCCTTTAAGTATATTCTTGGCCTTGATGTAATTATTTCCTCATGCCCTTTGTGAATGAGTCTTTTGTAATTTCCTTCTTGACCTTTGATAAGAATCCAAAGTCTTCCAAGGCTTTGTTGATAACCGCCCTTAACTTCAGTTGCTCATGTTTCAAGGTTATTGAATTCTATTGGTCATGGGCTTCATCGCCTTCTTTTGGTGCCAGCTAGGATCTTTGAGATAAAGCATCTAGCTTTTCTTATTGGTGGCCAATCCTATAGATAATGATAAATTCAAATTTGGATAGGAAACCACTCCATCTTTCTTGGCATCAATTCAAGACACGAGAAGTCATAAAAATTTTCCATATTCTTATTATCCATATAAATAGTGATCTTATGAGGGGCGCCTTCAAGTAGGCATCACCAGGTCTCCAAGGAGTCCACAATAGCTAGAAGTTATTTATCATGAATTTCATAGTTGATTTCTGCAACAAAGATTTTTCTCAAGTGGAAAGCTATATATGAACTCAACTGTCATCACTGATCTGGGATAGAATAACTCCAAGTGCAAAATCTAAGGCATCTGCTGTTGGGGGTAAAGGCACCTCCGCCGAGCCGCCCGTGTATTACTACACTGACAATCACCGCCACTGCACACTGCAGGTGGCGGGCGCCCATCACCGTCACTTTATACTTTATTCTTTTAGTGACAGTTTGAATAAAGGAAGGCTCGGTCACACATTGTGACTATTGGAGTTCCCATTTCTTGTCTCTCTCTCTCTTGTTCTTGCTCCCCCGCCATAGCTCTCGAGTCCAAGCTTCGGTCCTTCTCTCCCTTTCAATTGGTATCAGAGCTCAGCTTCCCAATTGCCCACTCACATTGGGTCTCCTTCCCGGCAGCCATAGCTCATTCTCTTGAGCTCCCGTCACTCCCCGGCTTCCCGAACTTCTTCCCGGCCTATTGAGGCACCATCAGGGCATTGACATTGAGGTATTGCTTCATTATTTCAGAGTTTTACTTCAGTTCTCAAGTCTCACAGGCTGTAAACAAGTTGTGCGCAGCCATAGCTCACACCTCTTGGAGCTTCCTTCACCTAGATCTTGCTTCCAGCATATCAAGGCTTGCTGAGGCTTGGTGTAGGCCTTCTTTGGCCCTCATTTGTGTCCCCCTTTTGGCCCCATTGTTGACACGTGGGACAGCAGATCCCCCTAGCCAGCTCACGTTTTTTTTGCGCCTGTTTCAAAATCTGGCCCAAAAATCACTTTTTTTGTCATATTTCAAGCATTTGGAACCCAATTCAGGCAAGATAAGAGTCTAAGTTGGGGTTTTGGCACGCTCTAGACGCGATGGTGATGTCAAATTTGCCAAATTCTGATGACAGAATCTTTTGCAACAGATTTCAGGTCTGAGACAGCATGTTTTTGTATGCCTATGCTTATTTGGGCATGACTACATAACCGGTTTGATGCCTATTGCATCCCGATTGATTGGGGGATTGAAGCTACATGTAATGTTATGATTCTAGCCTGATTTTGGGGCTGGAAATACACAATTTATAACAGTAAATGCATGCTGAATACTCTTGGTCTGAAGCTATCTTTCATGCTTTGACATATGCCTATTGGTTCCGGATGTATGTCTTGGGTTATGCTATGATGTATTGATCATCGAGGGATGACTTTGAGCCTGTCATTGAATCCGGATGCTTTTGGAAGCTTGAGCTTATTTCAGCCCGCACTTATTGATATTGGTATATGCTTTGACAGTGATGCTTCTTGGGTTTATGCATACCCGTTGCCTACTGTTTGATGCTCATGTCATGGTTGATTACCCTATGCATACGTTGAGCTTGAGTGCTCATTGAAGCTCCACCTTGGATGCATTTTGGATTATCTGGAGTAGTCTTGGATGTTACTTGGCTTGTCAGAGTTTGGATTGGGATGTATTTGATGTCTTACATGCTTACGGATGCTACATACAAATGCTCTACCGCCTACATGTTCGTGATATACTATTGATGTATTGTCTTGGATTTATGTCATTGGCACTATGCCTTGCCTTGGCTTGAGCTCTTGAGCTCATACATACGACTTTTTTGCCAGTGGGAGCATTCTTGAATGCTTATCAGACATTGAGCAGGCGGTACTTTTATGCATTGAGCCGTTACATGCCATTGAGCAGTTACAGACACTTGAGACTTTGGGACTTCTTACCTTTTGGGATGATACATCATATGTCTTGGTTCATTATATGCTTATGAGCTAAGTCTCAGTTTTGGATCCGTATCTTTGTGAACTGACACCTACTTGTGTCAAGTTTTGGTAGTGGCAGTAACACTTTGCCCCGTTGACTGGGGGGTGTGCCTACTCACTAGCAGATGTTTGTATGACATACTTGGGTGTTGGATTCATACTTATCGACCGTCATATTCTTATGCTATGCCTGCACGATGCCGGCTTTGGCCTCGGCAATATCTGATTGCCTTGGGATCCGATTTTGGCACTGTTAGCTCTCTTTTACTGAAATCTGAAATTTATTACAGCAAGCATATATGTATGGACTGACATGGATTTTTCATGCTGAAACACTCTGAAATGATGTACTTTCACTAGTACTTGGTGGGCAACAGCTTTGGTTTCACTTTCCTTGCCATTTTTCCTCGATTTTGGTGATTTTTTTGGTCATTTTCCATAGTAAACAACAAGCAGTTTTGAATTGTTTATAGTCTTCCAGCTTGCACTATGGCGAGTTCGTCCACTGATTATGCTATTTTCAACATCACTAAGCTTGATGGTACAAATTACTCTTATTGGAAGAGCCAGATTTGGCAGGTGTTGGTGCAGAAATTACAAATCAAACCTTTGAGGTTAAGCGGGCATCCGCTTGCAACTATGCCAGATGAGGAATGGCTTGAGCTTGATGAGTTATGCAAGTCTACCATTGTATTGTCTCTCACAGAACAGGTTCACTACAATGTATTTGAGGAAGAACAGAGTGCATGGCAGTTGTGGGATAAAATCAAGAATCTCTATGACAAGAAAAGTCCAGTGAGTCAAATGTATTGGCTGAAGCAGCTTATGGATCTGTGCATGAAGGAGAATGTGACTATGTCTGCTCACTTGAGCCAGTTCCATGCTATACTCAAGAACTTGACTTCGCAGGACATCATTTTTGTAGAGGATGTCACTTCTCTTTTCTTGCTTGGTACTCTTAATGAGTCATGGGATATATTTCGCACTGCATTATGTGCCTCTACTGCTACCTTGAAATTATCTGATGTTGAGAGTGCTCTTTTGCAAGAAGAGGTTAACTGTAAGAATTTGGATGACTCTCGTGTGTCGCATGCTATGACAGTTTGAGGCAGGAATGATGGATATGGAAAGCATGGCAGTGGCAGTGGCCGTGGATGGGATTCCCAAAAATCTCGGTCCAAGTCTCGTGGAAAGTCACGTAGCAAATCCCGTGGCAGGAATGCAGATGCTACTTGTCACCATTGTGGGAAAAAGGTCCATATTAGGCCACAATGCCATGAATTGCACAATGAAAGGCGCAAAGATAAGGGGATGATTATATCATCATTGCAGCTTCTTCTAGTGCTTCACAGATGACAGAGATACACTCTATGTATACACAGTGTTGGCTCTTGGACTCAGGTGCATCCTTTCATGTGACACCTTGCCGAGAGTGGTTTCATTCATACCGTACTATTTCGGGTACTATGCGCTTGGGTGATGACAGCTCTCTTGATATTGTGGGCATTGGTGATGTTAGGCTGCAGTTTCCTTCTGGCAGCAGTTTTGTTATGCAAGATGTACGTCATGTACCTGCTTTGACACGCAATCTCATGTCAGCTGGATAGCTTGATGACGCAGGTTATCATGTATCTTTTGGAGACTCTGCATGGAAGATCACTCGTTGGCAGACTTGTGATTGCGAGAGGTGCCAAGGCTAGCAGTCTCTACCCCTTGATTGTATCAGCTTCTTCCCTTGATCATGTTTTGTTTGTGGGTTCTATCCCACATGTATCTCTTTGGCATGCCCATTTGGGCCATATGTCTTTGAAGGGAATGAAAATGCTTTCTAGTTTGCAGTACTTACCACCCCTTGATTATGCATGTTTTGATTCATGTGAGCATTGTCTTTATGGCAAGCAGACTAGGTCTACACATAAGAAGTTTGGTAGGCCACGCATGAGTGAGCCCTTGGCATTGGTACGTTCGGATGTCTGTGGCCTATGCCTTGTCAGTCTATGAATGGTGCAAAGTATTTTGTTACGTTCATAGATGATTTTTCACGAAAAGTTTGGGCTTATCCCATTAAGCTGAAATCCGATGTCTTGGTTGTGTTTCAGAGATGGCTTGCATTGGTTGAGAACCAGTCTGGGTATAGGCTAAAATGCCTAAGGACAGATAATGGGGGTGAGTATGTCTCATGTGCTTTTAAGCAATTATGTGATGAGAGGGGTATTAGGCGTCAGTTGACCACCCCCTACACCCTCCCTCCCCAAAGAATGGTTTGGCTGAGAGGATGCATAGAACCATCCAAGAGCGTGTACGCAGTTTGCTTAGCCATGCAGGCCTACCACAGAGATTTTGGGCTGAGGCAGTTAGTACAGCTATGCATGTCATAAACAGATCACCTTCTAGTGGTTTGGATTTCCAGGTTGCAGAGGAAATATGAACTGGAAAACCCCCGTCTTAAGCACATCTCCATGTCTTTGGATGTGAGGCATTTTGCCATGTCCCCAGGGACAAGAGAATTAAGCTGGATCCCAAGAGTGTCAAATGCATTTTCCTTGGTTATGGGGATGCATGCAAGATGGGTTACCGTCTCTGGGATCTGCAGGCGTGAAAAGTCATCCGCAGTCATGATGTAGTCTTCCATGAAGACAAGATGCATAGGCAGCCTGAGAGAGTTGTTGAGATCCGCAGGGTCATATTTCAGGAGGAGCTGAGAGCTCCCGCACAGCCAGTTGGACAGCCTACAGCTGCAGTAGATGCTCATGGTCAAGGTGTTGGACAGGCAGCTGGGCAGGCAGCAGAGCCTGCCGTGAGACGGTCTACTAGAGACAGACGTCCACCAGATAGATTTCAGCCCTCGATGCATTATGTCTTGGTTACAGATGTAGGAGAGCCTTTCACTTATGATGAGGCTATGCGCAGGGGTGACAATCACTCCTGGGAGAGGGCTATGAAGTCTAAGATAGACTCCCTATATAAGAATGATACTTGGGATTTGGTTTCCTTGCCTACGGGCAAGAAGGCTTTGCCATGCAAGTGGGTGTACAAGCTTAAAAGTACCCCTGGACACCCCAAGCCGGCATACAAGGCTAGATTGGTAGCAAAGGGTTTTAAGCAGGAGCATGGTGTGGACTTTGATGAGATCTTTTTTCCTGTGGTTAAGATGACCACCCTGCGCTTAGTCTTGGCTTTGGTTGCTCAGCTTGACTTGGATTTATACTAGATGGATGTCAAGACGGCTTTCTTACATGGGGACTTGTATGATGAGATTTATATGGAGCAGCCTAAGGGCTTTGCAGAACTTGGCAGGGAGCACCTAGTGTGCAAATTGAAGAAAAGTCTTTATGGCTTGAAACAGGCACCTAAGGAGTGGTATCATAAGTTTGATGCCTTTATGCAGTCACAGGGCTATAGCCCAGAGTGCTATGGATCCGTGTCTTTACACGAAGAAAGCTCGTGATGGTTCTTTATTGATTTTGGTACTCTATGTGGATGATATGTTGATAGCAGGAAAAGCTCATGATGAGCTAGATGCTCTTAAGGCTCAACTCAAGAAGAGCTTTGAGATGAAAGATCTGGGACAGGCCGCTCACATACTTGGTATGCGCATTACACGTGACAGACATCGGGGACTCCTCTACTTGTCACAGAGGGAGTACATTCATAAAGTCCTTGAGCGCTTCCGCATGCAAGACGTAAAGCCTATTGGCTGTCCATTGCCTTCTTATGTGAAGGTATCACAAGCTGATTGTCCGCAGACAGAAGAGCAGAAGGCCGAGATGGCCAAGATTCCCTATGCATCCACAGTGGGCAGTCTTATGTATGCCATGATAGCCACTTGTCCGGATATTGCCTTTGCAGTTGGTGTTGTGGCACGCTATATGGCTACACCTGGCAAGAAGCATTGGGATGCCGTGAAGGGTATCATGAGGTACCTGAAGGGCACTGGAGATATGTGCATATGCTATGGCAGCCAGGATACAGGAGTGGGGTATACTAACTCTGATTATGCAAGACATGCAGATAGTAGAAAGTCCACTTCCGAATATGTATTCACATACGCTGGAGGTGCTGTTTCTTGGATGTCCAAGGTGCAGAAATGCACGGCCCTTTCTACTACAGAGGCCGAGTATGTTGCAGCCACTGAGGCTTGCAAGGAGGCCATTAAGCAATATTGATAATAAATTAAGAAAAAAATTAAGATAAATCATATTGATCAAAATAAATTATAATAATTAAGAAAAAATAAACTAAAAATATTTATGTCATAATAAAATAGTTAAAATCAAATGGATAGAAAACTGATTAAAAGAAACTAGTTTGAGTTTATACAAGGTTATACAAATGTATATAGAAATAAAAAAGTGCATTTTTAATTCTCTTTCTAACTATTAGAGAGATCGAGATGCCCTAATCTCAAGAGAAACTTAGGATTATCCCTTTGGAGGATGGATTGCTCTATCTAGGTTGTATCTTCTTCTGGAAAATCCTTATTTTGGATTAGATAGCCTTGTAAGATGTGGTATCTTAAGCTTCTCTGTGATTTTGAAGACTCTCTCTAGTTGGATTTCAAGGATTCCTTGAGTTGGCATTACATCTATTCATCGCATTAAGGACATGATTAGGATTGCGGGCATAGAATTTCAACATGTTTATATGGAATACGTTACAAATCTTTAGATGAGAAGGTAGAGCTAGCTTGTAAGCATGTGCCCCAATGCATTTTATGATTTTGTACAACCCACTATCTTAGACTAAGCTTTTCTAAATTTCTAAGTGATAATGAACTCTTCTTGGGCGAGCCCTTAAAAAGACCATGTCTCATTATTTAAAGATTCGATTTTTTCTCTTTGGATTCGTATAGGTCTTTTGTCCATGGACATGGGATGCCTTTAAGTCTTGTAGGATTGCCTTGACATGCTTTTATATGTTATCTAACATTCTTTTGAAAGCTTCAACCTTAATATTAGGGCTAGAGAAATTAAGAGAAGATAAGTACTCTTGCTTGTCTTATGCTTGGAATGGTATTATCTCAATGCTTTGTTGGAATGAAGTATTATAGATGTATTCCACCAATAGAAGGTATTCAATCCACCTCTTTGGCTTTCTATTATATTAGGCTATCAAAGACATGATTGACTCATTTCGTTTGCTCATGGGTTTGGGAATGATAGGCTATGTTGAAACATAATTGAATTTGGATGATTTCAAAGAGATTAGTCCAAAATTTGGAGGTAAAGAGGATATTACGATTATTGATTATTCTTTTCATGAGCCCATGTAACCAGAATATCTCTTTAGTGCATATCCTAGCAATATCTGAATCCTTATGAGTTAATTTGACAATGATAACATGAGATACTTTGATAAGCATATGCACAATCATTAGGATGGGATCATACTCTCCTTGCATAGTGGGCATGCTTCCAATTTTTGGGCACATGTAGTCTCTACTGGTAGTATAAAAGTTCATCTTGAAGAAGATAGTTCATGAATATCCTTCAGGGAGAAGGATATTCTTAGGTTGAAGAAGATGGTTCATGAACTAAGGTTTATCCTTCAGGGTTAGTTGGATTATAGAGAAGGATATTCTTAGATTGGAGAATCATTACAAAAACTATAGGATTGTTGACAAAAGATTCCTTCTTTGGAGAAACATATCAAAGCATATTGGTGAAAAACAAACTCTTGACTTTTTAAATTGATAAAGAACTCTCAAGAATATTGAGAATTGCAAATGAGGAGGAGGTGGCAACATTAAAAGAATCCAAGTAATAAAATATATATTTTTACTATGAAAATATTGAAGATAAATTTATTTATGATTGTATTTTTTGTGATTTTGATCTTATTTATGTCTCTTCTCTATAAAAATAAAAATGAGAGAGTTCTTTAAAGACATCTTAGTTTCATTATCATCTTCTACCTTTAGTAGTATCAAAGAATATTCTTGAGAGAAAGAAATTAAAAAAAAAACAAAGAGACACTACTTGGATTCTTTCATTTAGCACCATTCTTAGGATACTAAGCTAGTGCAAAGGACTTTGGATAATATCAGTATTTGTCAAGATGTATATATACAAAATTTTAAGCCAATGCAACCAAATGTAAAGCAAGGTCAGGTACACAATTGTTTACATGTAAGGCATCTTTGGTGAAGACTATTAGACAAAAAGCTAACGGTAAAGAGATGGAAGTTTTGGGTTAGTCTTTTCATATCAAGGCTAGCTTCAAGCTCAAGAAAAGAGAGGTTCTATTCAATGAATTTAACAACATTTTACTTGACTTGCCCAATGTATAATATTAAATGGTCAAATTCTACTATTTACCTCTAGAAGAAGCTTAAGAGGTTGCCATGTTTGTGATTAAGGACAAATTCCATGGACAAATTTGGCACAAACTCAAGCTTAAGGATACAACATCATCATGTATTATATTATATTTGGCGAAAACTATACAAATGATTATAAAAAAAGGAAAGATAGATATTTGAACTCTTATATAAAGTAGAGATTTTCAAAATGGTTACAAACTAAGAAAAGAGAAGGCAAAATATGGGTTTTAAGTAACCCTTGACTCTTTGATATCTTTCTGTCTGATTTTGTTATGTAGAGGAATCTTTGGTTTCATCCCACTCAATAAGGCATGTGCATTTCAAAAACTCATGTTTTCTATAGCTTAGGAGAAGCTTAAGATCTTTTGTATCTCCAATATAGGTGAGTAATTAGGAGTTAAGAACTCCAAAGTATCCAGATCTAGATCTTTTTTTTGCTCCACTAAAATTATATTCTCTATCTTTCTATTGAAAACCTGAGATCTAGTCACTTTGAAGATAGCTTTTAAAGCCATCATTGGTAAACTTGAAGAGCTTGAGAATATTTTGAGATAAATCATAATATTTTAATTAGTCAAGCTTCCAATATAATGGCCAAGGCCTTAACTTTTGCTAAGCTTTAATGGCCTAGAGCCATTGGCTCTTTCAAGGACATGATCAAGGTCTTTAATTTCAATTTGCATAATAACTAAAAAAGTTCAAGGTATTAATATATGAAAATATTATATCACTTATCCATTAAGCATAATAAAATTGTAACATTAAGCCTAACACAAATCTTTAAAATATATTCAATTATAAAAAATTGAGACTCACTTTTGGGCCTTGCCAGAATTACCATGTCATTATTCTATTGAAAAAATAGAATTGTGGATGGATAACTATATCCATTGTCCCTTAAAACTATATTATGTAATATAACATTGGAAAGGTATTGATGAGAGGATTCTAATGCAACCAGTAATAAATTTGGAGATCATAGACTCAAGTTATGGCCTCCCGACCAAAAAGTAACCTTAGAGGTTTCGTAATGGTAGCCTCAGTCTCATTTGTTCTTGTGGAATATTCATTCGAATCCCAAAGAGCTTTAAAGGCCCAAATGCGAGTCTAAATTTTTCTTATTGCATATCTTAGGATTTTTATTTTCTTCAATAAGGCTCTTGTCATAAAGATTTATTGAGTTTTTTGGATTCTCCTTTGATGGCGGCTTTACTTTGTACCCTATGTCTTCAATACCAAGTCTTTTTTGAACCTTTGAAAACTCGACTTTTGTAGGGAACCCTTTTTTTTTAAATACTCAACAATTTGATCAATACATGAAAACTAAGGCAACGGATCTATCTTTAAAATTTTACTTCTCAATATCAATAGCTACAAGAGGGCATGGTTCATACCTTATGAAATCCTCATCAGACAAGCCCCATCTTACAAAAATAGCTAGGCAATAATATTTTCTAAGATAAAAAAGGTGTTGAATATCATTAAGAAATATATATTTTATTTTATTGATGAGATAGTTAGGAAATATAGAGACACAATTAAGAGAGCCTTCTTCAATCACTGAACTTGATTCTATCTCATTTTTTCTACCTTTATGATATTCTTAAATTCTATAGACAAATTTGATACAAACTCAAGCTTAAGGATACAACATCATATAATATATCATATTTGGCAAAAACTATACAAATGGTTACCTAAAAGAGAAAAGAGGAATCTATGAACTCTTGTGTAAAGCAAATATTTTCAAAATGACTATAAACTAAGAAAATAGATGGTGAAAGATGGGTTTCAAGAAACCCTTAATTCTTTGATATCTTTCAGTTTAATTTTGCTATAGAGAAATCTTTGGTTTTATCCCACTCAATAAAGCCCATGCATTTAAAAAAACTTTTATTTTTGTAGCCTTGGAGAAGTTTCAAATCTTTTGCATCTCTGATATGGGAGAGTAAATAAGAGCTAAGAACCCAAAATATCGAGCTTTAGATCCATGTATCTAGGCACGTAACCATGAGAGAAAATAAAAATAATGAGAGTGAGAGAGAGGACAACCTAACATTTATGAGACCATACAAATAGTTGCACAAGTCACACACACACACACACACACACACACACACACACACACACACACACACACACACACACACACACACACACACACACACACACACACACACGTAGGTTGTCACATGAGTGACGATCAAAGAAAATCTTCTCACACAACTTGAAGATACGAGAGAAAAGGAGTGTTGAAAAATTGAATGACTTTGTCAAAGTGTAGAACTCAACAAAACAAATTTAACAAACACGAGAAAAACGGCAACATCAAAGCTTCTTGCAGCTACAAAACATGAACAAAATAGAAGAACACACTCTTCCATGAAAACAAACATAGAAGAAGGTCTTGAGTTTAGTGAAAAAAATTCTCTACCCAGAAACAATCTCATATCTCTTTCAACAAGAACCAAATTCTCAATGTCACACAAACAATCTCATTCTCTTTCAAGAAGAACCAAATTCCGCAACCACTAGGTTCATCAATGGGCGTTAGGCTTCAAGCCTCTACTGGGTTCCTCATAGTGTGACAAAACCTCCACATTAGTTTGTATGTGACCCTCCTCTCTTTCACACAAATAAACTTGCTATGATATAAGAGACGATGTGTGGAGGTTCAGTAGGAATAGTGAGATTGGAATGTGAGAAGGCAATGACCTGTATAATCAGCGCCGCCAATGCCATGCTGCATGCCTGTGAACTTTGAATGGGCATTGGGATCTAAGTCCCTCCCCAGCACATCCATCCATCACACTCAATTTTGTACTCCGTTGTTTGATCATGCGCTATACATTAGCCCCTCCATAAGACACTCTCGCTGCCCTGTAATACTATTGTCATATGCTTCATGCCGTGTTTGCAGCAACATGTAGATGCTCTGGAGCCCCAAGAGGAACACTAAGGAAAAGGGGTTTCTACTGCAAGAAAATCTATCTTGTAACATCAACAAGTTTTTATTTCATTCTTTTGAGAACCACAACAAGGAAAAGAACAAATCTTCATGCAGCATCATAGTAGATATCTCCCATGGATTTGATAGAATCAACCATAATCTTCAACATCTTCATAGAATCCATCAATAGAACAACAAACACAAAATAACACACCATTTTTGAATGGAAATAATCACATATGATTCATCTTCATTGTTTTCATAGTTCGCTCTCTCAATCTCTCATAGATAGATACATTGTTTTGAGATAATTGACTATCTTTGACTCTCTCTTTGTCTCTCAATCAATAGTACATCATCTCCTTACTACAATACTCAATAATCACTCATAACAATCCCTCTTAGGTCGTAGATGCACCTCCCAAGAGGTATGGGAGGTATGAAAGGGCACCAGAGCCACTACAATGTCTCTTTATAGCTCATTACTATCACTTCACTCCAGCCTTTTTTTCAGTCTTCAGCAACTACTTCTTCCATTTGTTTTAGCTCTTTTGAACTTAGATTCATCCTTTCCAAAAGTTAGAAAAATTTCCCAAAGTCACATATACATTCCACATAACACTTACAGAAGATCTATAGAACAGAGGCTCTATAGAGGGTCAACAGAGGGCTACATAAGGTCATCAGAGAACATCAAAACCTCATAACTCATACTAAAACCATCCCAAACTATCAAAGACTATTCAATAAGATTTCAAAAGAACTCAAGCTTTATCAATCATCAATCCATGCTTCATAAAGAAGAAAATCAGAACAAAAGAGAAGCTAAACAGAAGGTATCAGAACCAATCAGAACCTCAACAAAACCTACCAGAACATCACAGAGCCTCATATTTCTACTGAGAATCATCATGAGCTTCCAAAACATAATCAATATCATCCAAAACTCTTTCAAACACTTCCAAAACAACCAACCATCACTCAAAATCTATCAAAAATCAACCATTTAGACCTCAAAAACAACAAAAATCAACCAAAAAATCTGTCATTTCAGCATTCAACATGCTCTCCATCCCAAAATAAACTCCTAATTCGGGTGGTGCACGATTCCACCCATCAAATCAATCTTGTCATTGCTGTAGCCGCAAGCCTCTTCAATTGATCTATTCATCTACGTGCTTGCATATAGGGATTTTACCTTCAAATTTTCCTCTTACGATAGAACTGCTACCTTCAATCTTGCTTATCAAAACTTTCCCATAAATATCCATGTTCTTCAATGTACCTGGTGACCACCATTATCATAACACATAATCACTACTCAAGGAATAGCTATCCTAGTTGTTCCCATGTTCCATAAAAAATGCTCAGTAACGAGTGTGTCCATTCTTCCCAACGACATACAATTATTTCATGAATTTTTAAAGGAATTCTACAATTTTCATCGGTAGGCATATGATAGGTCATGCAAGGAACTACTTTTGTACTTCTTACCATCATACAAATTAGGATTGAGGGTACTAGGGCTTGGGTTAAGGAGTCTATCTTGCCTTTCCTTGTTTTTCTATACTGCTTATCCTATCAATTGCCATTTTTAGTCATCTTCATCATTTAAGAAGGGTAAGTTAATGGTTGCAAGGATATATATATCCAATCTCACTTATCATTTGGGCAAGGGATGGTATCTAGGTCAATGGCATGAGGTCTTCTATCTATCCATCTAAATCTTGATTGCACTTGTGTGATTGCCAAACAACATAAGACCATTGTCTCAATTCTTGATTGCACGTGCATTTCTCACCCATTGTTGACAAGCTTGCAAAATTGTATGGTTGAGAATGCTAATTGCAAGCTAGTACTTGCTTCTCCCTACTCATATACTTCCATACCCTTTTTCCAACGGTCATGGCTTGGTTGATATTCACAACTACAATACCACTTGGCTCTTGATGAGTTATCTTAGGCGTTTGATCTCCTTGTGAGGGCCAATATAGAGGGAGAGGTGGGTGGGACTTGCACTTGGACAAGTCATACAACTCCTCTTCTACTATTGGTTCTACATTTTGGAGATGTGTTTGTGCCTCCTTCACCCAGCTTGTAACCTTATCTACTATTTCTAGATGTTGCTTCAAATCAAAGTATTCTCCAAATTTTGTGATTTCTTTTTCCTTCGTGTTTGGGACAAATGTTTCTACTTTTGCATCAGGGACTTGCTTTCCTTTATTTAGTGTTGTAATGGTGTCTATCTTAAGTCAAAGTTTTGCATAAGCTCTTTTCTTCCTCTTTTTTCTGTTCTTTTTACCTATCGATGATGCATCTACATCAGTAGGCCCAAGTATTGAAATGCCAACTTGTTTTGCTTGTGCTCTAATCCTTATGTTTAAGAGAATTGTGGTAGCATCATCATTAGGTATCTTGACATTGAAAAGTTTGAGTGGGCATGATTGTCAAGCTAGAGGAAGGCTTCTATCTAGGGCAATCAATGCATATGTATATGACTCCACGCTCTAGGTATCTTAAACTGGCCGATCCTTGTTAACTTATTCCTTTTTTTAAAGAACATCTTGATGAAATGTGCCCTCGGCCAAATAGATGAGAGCTTTTTGTGGTTGGTTTCCTTCATGCCTTGACCCCACCCCCTCCCCCAAAGTTATAATTGAAACTAGGCTAAAATCCATCAAAATCAAATATCCCTCTTCATCATAAGTGGCATTTTTTCATAAGCAGTGTTTGAGGAGCATCGTCTCATACAACTCGAAAATGAGACGACAAGGAGTGCCGGTAAAGTGAATGACTTTGTCACTCAACTAGAAACTGCGACAATATAATACAGAATGCCAACAACCTTATTCTCTTATAAGCAACAACAATGCCTCTCGTAGCCTCATGCACACATTGAAAAAACTTCTACGACCAAAATACAATTAAGCAAGAACCTTGAGCTTGAATCATTATTATGCTCGTTCCACATGCTCTATAAAACATGTTCCAATCTAGGAAACAATCTATT
The DNA here is from genome assembly GCF_053477565.2 of Lygodium microphyllum. NCBI lineage: Eukaryota > Viridiplantae > Streptophyta > Polypodiopsida > Schizaeales > Lygodiaceae > Lygodium > Lygodium microphyllum. The sequence continues at coordinate 16,034,937 of NC_141140.1, read as the reverse complement.
AAAGCAAAACACACATATAGTCTCCATACCTCAAATTTCAATTGATGAGATATATTGAGTCATGGGCACCAAGCGTGAAGACGTTCAAAAATAAAGAACTTGCTCCAATAAATCTTGGGCTTGACCCTCCTCTTTGCATAATCAAGACTTAAGCAAACCAAGAAAGGGGGAAAGGCCATATTTCTAAGCTTCTCAACCCTTATATAGCTTTCACAACCATCACATAACTCTAGAAGAACTTAAAGAAATTGCAAGACTTTCAAAAGATGTTTTCTCTTCGTCATTGTTGCCTAAGTCAACCATATAGTCATCCACACAAATATCAAGAAGCATAAGATCAAGTCTACTCAAAGCAACATCAACAACTTCACAAATCGAAGCCTCTCCAAGGCTTCTCAAACCAAAACCAACTCATAAGACTCACTAGAATTAGTAACAACAACACCATCACAATAAGAGTCAAAATCCACAACCTCAATACTCTCTTGATTAGCCTCTGCATCCAGAAACTCACTAACATATGCAACCATATCAATCTCATCAGGCAACAAATCAAAATCCTCAGTTTTATCTTCAAATCTTCCAATTTCTAGGCCCGTTCCCTCATGGTCTTCTAAAAAACTCAAAAAACCGTACTCAACTCTCTCTTCATCTCTTAAACACTCAGGTCCATCTATGCACTTACGACTATCAAGGCACATAAGCTCACTCTCTAAGTTGCCACTACTCTCTTCCATGCTCGCAAGACTATTAGAACTATCATTACTCCTTGCTTCATCAAAATAATCAAAACTATCTCGACTCTTATCCTTTCCCAAAGAACATGAAATCTCTAGGCTCTTTAAACAATCTGGTCTCTCTGTATCTCCACTAAGACTTAACTCCATTTCTAGCTCATCTATGTCTATCGAAAACTCACCATCATAGCCCTTAAGCTCCAAAGTAATGTCAATAGATACCTCCTCATTAGATAAGTCACTAAGCGCTTGACTAGAACTATCTGTGGTCAATGGATAAGAGCTCACACTCCTAGATTCTTCACTCCAATCATATTCAGTCAAACAAGTATTTTTCTCCTCAACCACACTCGGGGATTTTCTCCTCACAAACTTTGATCGATTCCTACAAGTCAACTCATCTCTCCTATATAGAGAATATAGTAGACCTCTCTCAAGATAGGCACAACTAACTCTCTTCTCTTCAAAGACTTTTCTCTCGACTCGCATTGAACTCAACTCTCATGTGGTTCCTCAAACCCCAAGGTTAATCCATATCTTTTTTTCTCTTGGTCTTCTTCTCTTGATATTTTGCTATCTTCATTGCCTCCTCAAAGGTATTAGGATTCTTAACCTCTAATTTCACTCTCCAATCTTCTGATTTTAACCCATTTACAAAATACAATATCTTCAATATACTTGGGGCTATATCTTTAGGCTCTTTTAGTGATAAACCAAATGAGCCTCCATCATTATCCTGATCATAACCTTCAATGACAATGGGCACATGCTGTTCCAAATCAACAAATCGAGGCCATATCTATCTTTCACCTATCTTCTTAGGTGCTTGCTTTTTTTGGCGAGTTTCAACCAAGATTCCTTGCTTCTTTCTAGTTAGTTCTTGTAGGATTGCTCTTTGGTGGTTGCTTTTCTGGGCACTTGAAACACTGCTTAATTGACTTGTGTACCTGTATTTCTTTCCTTTCTTTACACCCACTATCTTCCTTTAGTGTTCAACAAGTAAAATTTCCTCAAACGTACATGCTTTTGTCTCAATGCAATGTGTCCTAGCAATAATATGTTGTTGAAGATGAACTCTGTACTCAATTACACACTATTTCAAAAGAAATGTAAGAGTGAAAATCCATGCCATGTAATTATACAAACAATGCCATACACAAAGATATGGATGCATTAAAAAAATTTGTGCCTAGCCTAGTCTACAAGTGCCAGTGTGTTATGCAAGATGCAAACACAATTCCTTGGTTAAATTATGATCCTTAACCTCACCTCTCATGACTAAGCAAAGAAGAAATGTTGTATGCTGCTCCACCCACCCAAAATCTCTCAATCGCTCAACAAAATATGGTCGTGATGATGTTGATAGAGTAATAACCCATCTCACAACTGTAGGCGTCCTTCATGACCCTCAAAACTCACCCATCCACCTTTCCACTCAACCAACGGTTCCTATTTTGGTGATGAATGTCCCAGCTCTCGCGTGTGCAAAGGAACTGTGCATGCATAATGAAAGGTCCTCTCTCAAGTGCTTGTGTATCTAAGATTTGTTGCATATAGCTGCAGCTCGCATCATGCCATGGTAGTGCTCAACGATGGTGCAATAAGTGCATCAACCCAACCCATGGCATGGAGGTAATTAATAAAATCAAGAGAGACCCCCAAGTGCATTGCATCATACAAGTGCAATGTGAAGTGCTTGTGAATCCAAAAGTCGTGTGATGTGCAAAGATATCGGCAAGAAAATACACCTATTTGAGGATGTCAAGTAGCTATCGTCAACCTCCTAGTCCAATGTATCTAGAAAAACACCAATCTTGACCAAGGATATCAAGTTTCCAAGCTCAACAAATCCAAAATAATGACACAAACAATTATTGGTCTAGACAAACACAAAAAATCTAGCTACAAAAGAACAAAACAAATAGTCACACGAATTGCTAAGCTATAATAATCCTATTGATCTAATGTCTTTCTAGGGGTTTTTAGTGTATGCGAAAGCGCTTGTGATATTTAGCCCTCCCCTTAGTCTACAAGCATTCATGTGCAACAGTTGCTTTCATAAAACAATGAAACATTAATGAGCCACTCAAAAACGGAGTCCAAAGATCTATTCACAATTTCCTCAACAAACTCAAAATAAAAGAAAATCAATGTTACATCTCTCTCAAGCGACACTTCATATGTAAACAAAAATCATCCATGAAATTCTCATCAAAATCACCAAAATTTTTCAATATGGAAGCTTCAAGACAATCCTCACCATCAAAGAAATCCAAAAAATCTTCAAATCCCACCCATCCACCCTAGGAGAAAACATGTTAACTCTAGCGTGTCTAAACAAAGTTTCGACCCTTTCTTTGTTGCCAAACTCAAACTCATCCATAGATTTATCTATACAATCATGAACAACTTCTTCAATAGATGCTATAGAAGGGTCTCCCACCCCAATATCCACATCAAGCACAACATAAAAAAGAGTCAATTTCAGACTCACAACACCACAAAAACCAAATACATCAAAACATGGGGTCACTCCTAGATTCCCAACCACCACCACTTAACTCATCAAGAATACCAGACTCCATTGAGTCTTTTACATGCAAAGAGTGGTAAACACCCTTCGTAGTATCCTTACGAATAATCTCACAAGAAACTGAAGAAGCTTCCATGTCAACAACATCACAAATAACATCATCACAATGCAATAATTTTAGGTCAATAACCTTAGCCAAATTCTCCTTAACTTCCAAATCCTTAAGGGGGGGTTTGGAAAAGGAAGCCCCCGATTTGGAGTTTTTTTCACAAATTTTTCCAAAACTTGGAGTTTTTCAATGTATTTACCAAAACTTGGAGTTTTTTCACAAAATTTGTAACTTTATGAGGGATAATCTTGTTACCCATA